>NC_054484.1:48979381-49099381 GCF_017639515.1 Carcharodon carcharias | reverse complement strand
CATAGTTTGCCATTGTGAGATTTGAACTCTTGATCTTAGGGTTACAAACCCAGTACCATAACCACTTGGCTATTTAGGCTAAGCAAAAAAGCACACAGTACTCCATTTGTTTTCACATGAAGTTACATTGTTTCATAGTTTGCCATTGTGAGATTTGAACTCTTGATCCTTTTTATATCTTTTCATTATTCATTCTCAGGATGTAACTCTTTCGAGTACAAACCCATTTCCATCTGTTTCAGATGAAGTTACATTGTTTCATAGTTTGCCATTGTGAGATTTGAACTCTTGATAGACTTTTGAGTAAACCTGTTTCCATCTGTTTCAGATGAAGTTACATTGTTTCATAGTTTGCCATTGTGAGATTTGAACTCTTGATACTCTTTTGAGTAAACCTGTTTCCATCTGTTTCAGATGAAGTTACATTGTTTCATAGTTTGCCATTGTGAGATTTGAACTCTTGATCTTGGGGTTACAAACCCAGTACCATAACCACTTGGCTATTTAGGCCAAGCGCCAGAGGTTAGTAACTCTTTCGAGTACAAACTCGTTTCCATCTGTTTCAGATGAAGTTACATTGTTTCATATTTTGCCATTGTTAGATTTGAACTCTTGATCTTGGGGTTACAAACCCAGTACCATAACCACTTGGCTATTTAGGCCAAGCCTTTTTGATCTTGGGGTTACAAACCCAGTACCATAACCACTTGGCTATTTAGGCCAAGCGCATTTGAGGTGGGATGCTGTCGGGTGGAACTCCCAATGTCACTCTTTCGAGTACAAACCCGTTTCCATCTGTTTATTCAGATGAAGTTACATTGTTTCATAGTTTGCCATTGTGAGATTTGAACTCTTGATCTTGGGGTTACAAACCCAGTACCATAACCACTTGGCTATTTAGGCCAAGCGCCACAGGTTAATAACTCTTTCCAGTACAAACCCATTTCCATCTGTTTATACAGATGAAGTTACATTGTTTCATAGTTTGCCATTGTGAGATTTGAACTCTTGATCTTGGGGTTACAAACCCAGTACCATAACCACTTGGCTATTTAGGCCAAGCGCCACAGGTTAGTAACTCTTTCGAGTACAAGCCCGTTTCCATCTGTTTCAGATGAAGTTACATTGTTTCATAGTTTGCCATTGTGAGATTTGAACTCTTGATACTCTTTTGAGTAAACCTGTTTCCATCTGTTTCAGATGAAGTTACATTGTTTCGTAGTTTGCCATTGTGAGATTTGAACTCTTGATCTTGGGGTTACAAACCCAGTACCATAACCACTTGGCTATTTAGGCCAAGCGCCACACGTTAGTAACTCTTTTGAGCACAAACACATTTCCATCTGTTCCTATTCAGATGAAGTTACATTGTTTGCCATTGTGAGATTTGAACTCTTGATCTTGGGGTTACAAACCCAGTACCATAACCACCTGGCTATTTAGGCCAAGCTAAATTGGTTTTGTAACTCTTTCGAGTACAAACCCATTCCCATCTGTTTCAGATGAAGTCACATTGTTTCCCATTGTGAGATTTGAACTCTTGATACTCTTTTGAGTAAATCTGTTTCCATCTGTTTCAGATGAAGTTACATTGTTTCATAGTTTGCCATTGTGAGATTTGAACTCTTGATCTTGGGGTTACAAACCCAGTACCATAACCACTTGGCTATTTAGGCCAAGCGCCACAGGTTAATAACTCTTTCGATTACAAACCCATTTCCATCTGTTTATACAGATGAAGTTACATTGTTTCATAGTTTGCCATTGTGAGATTTGAACTCTTGATACTCTTTTGAGTAAACCTGTTTCCATCTGTTTCAGATGAAGTTACATTGTTTCATAGTTTGCCATTGTGAGATTTGAACTCTTGATCTTGGAGTTACAAACCCAGTACCATAACCACTTGGCTATTTAGGCCAAGCGCCACAGGTTAGTAACTCTTTCGAGTACAAACTCGTTTCCATCTGTTTCAGATGAAGTTACATTGTTTCATAGTTTGCCATTGTTAGATTTGAACTCTTGATCTTGGGGTTACAAACCCAGTACCATAACCACTTGGTTATTTAGGCCAAGCCTTTTTGATCTTGGGGTTACAAACCCAGTACCATAACCACTTGGCTATTTAGGCCAAGCGCAAATGAGGTGGGATGCTGTCGGGTGGAACTCCCAATGTCACTCTTTCGAGTACAAACCCGTTTCCATCTGTTTATTCAGATGAAGTTACATTGTTTCATAGTTTGCCATTGTGAGATTTGAACTCTTGATCTTGGGGTTACAAACCCAGTACCATAACCACTTGGCTATTTAGGCCAAGCGCCACAGGTTAGTAACTCTTTTGAGTACAAACACATCTCCATCTGTTTCAGATGAAGTTACATTGTTTGCCACTGTGAGATTTGAACTCTTGATCTTGGGGTTACAAACCCAGTACCATAACCACTTGGCTATTTAGGCCAAGCGCCACAGGTTAATAACTCTTTCCAGTACAAACCCATTTCCATCTGTTTATACAGATGAAGTTACATTGTTTCATAGTTTGCCATTGTGAGATTTGAACTCTTGATCTTGGGGTTACAAACCCAGTACCATAACCACTTGGCTATTTAGGCCAAGCCGCTTGATCCTTTTTATATCTTTTCATTATTCATTCTCAGGATGTAACTCTATTGAGTACAAACCCATTTCCATCTGTTTCAGATGAAGTTACATTGTTTCATAGTTTGCCATTGTGAGATTTGAACTCTTGATACTCTTTTGAGTAAACCTGTTTCCATCTGTTTCAGATGAAGTTACATTGTTTCATAGTTTGCCATTGTGAGATTTGAACTCTTGATCTTAGGGTTACAAACCCAGTACCATAACCACTTGGCTATTTAGGCTAAGCAAAAAAGCACACAGTACTCCATTTGTTTTCACATGAAGTTACATTGTTTCATAGTTTGCCATTGTGAGATTTGAACTCTTGATCCTTTTTATATCTTTTCATTATTCATTCTCAGGATGTAACTCTTTCGAGTACAAACCCATTTCCATCTGTTTCAGATGAAGTTATATTGTTTCATAGTTTGCCATTGTGAGATTTGAACTCTTGATACTCTTTTGAGTAAACCTGTTTCCATCTGTTTCAGATGAAGTTACATTGTTTCATAGTTTGCCATTGTGAGATTTGAACTCTTGATACTCTTTTGAGTAAACCTGTTTCCATCTGTTTCAGATGAAGTTACATTGTTTCATAGTTTGCCATTGTGAGATTTGAACTCTTGATCTTGTGGTTACAAACCCAGTACCATAACCACTTGGCTATTTAGGCCAAGCTCAAAGCACACAGTACTCCATTTGTTTTCACAAGAAGTTACATTGTTTCATAATTTGCCATTGTGAGATTTGAACTCTTGATACTCTTTTGAGTAAACCTGTTTCCATCTGTTTCAGATGAAGTTACATTGTTTCATAGTTTGCCATTGTGAGATTTTAACTCTTGATCTTAGGGTTACAAACCCAGTACCATAACCACTTGGCTATTTAGGCTAAGCAAAAAAGCACACAGTACTCCATTTGTTTTCACATGAAGTTACATTGTTTCATAGTTTGCCATTGTGAGATTTGAACTCTTGATCCTTTTTATATCTTTTCATTATTCATTCTCAGGATGTAACTCTTTCGAGTACAAACCCATTTCCATCTGTTTCAGATGAAGTTTCATTGTTTCATAGTTTGCCATTGTGAGATTTGAACTCTTGATACTCTTTTGAGTAAACCTGTTTCCATCTGTTTCCAATGAAGTTACATTGTTTCATAGTTTGCCATTGTGAGATTTGAACTCTTGATCTTGGGGTTACAAACCCAGCACCATAACCACTTGGCTATTTAGGCCAAGCCTCTTGATCCTTTTTATATCTTTTCATTATTCATTCTCAGGATGTAACTCTTTTGAGTACAAACCCATTTCCATCTGTTTCAGATGAAGTTACATTGTTTCATAGTTTGCCATTGTGAGATTTGAACTCTTGATACTCTTTTGAGTAAACCTGTTTCCATCTGTTTCAGATGAAGTTACATTGTTTCATAGTTTGCCATTGTGAGATTTGAACTCTTGATCTTGGGGTTACAAACCCAGTACCATAACCACTTGGCTATTTAGGCCAAGCCTCTTGATCCTTTTTATATCTTTTCATTATTCATTCTCAGGATGTAACTCTTTTGAGTACAAACCCATTTCCATCTGTTTCAGATGAAGTTACATTGTTTCATAGTTTGCCATTGTGAGATTTGAACTCTTGATACTCTTTTGAGTAAACCTGTTTCCATCTGTTTCAGATGAAGTTACATTGTTTCATAGTTTGCCATTGTGAGATTTGAACTCTTGATCTTAGGGTTACAAACCCAGTACCATAACCACTTGGCTATTTAGGCCAAGCAAAAAAAGCACACAGTACTCCATTTGTTTTCACATGAAGTTACATTGTTTCATAGTTTGCCATTGTGAGATTTGAACTCTTGATACTTTTTATATCTTTTCATTATTCATTCTCAGGATGTAACTCTTTCAAGTACAAACCCATTTCCATCTGTTTCAGATGAAGTTACATTGTTTCATAGTTTGCCATTGTGAGATTTGAACTCTTGATCTTGGGGTTACAAACCCAGTACCATAACCACTTGGCTATTTAGGCCAAGCGCCACAGGTTAGTACCAGCATTGGTGGGAGGAGGCCCTTAAGTGATTATTAATTGACCACTTAAAGACCTCAATTGGTGGCAGGTGGGAAGGTCCGCCATGGACCTACCTACCTAGAACCTAATTTGAGCAGAGGCAGGAAGGCAGTGGGTTTCCAGTACACCTCAATCCGAACTAAATACATGTCCTTCCTGCCCCCAAGCAGAAGATTCCTCCTGTTAACTCTTACCTCTCTCCACAGATGCTGTCAAACCTGTTGTGTACTCCCATGAGCCTCAATTTTGTTAATCAACCTTTTATATGGTACTTTGACAAAGGCTTTCTTAAAATCCATATAGACATCCATTGCATTCCTTACGTCAGCCTTCTCTGTCACAGCACCAAATAAATTAAATTAGATCAGTCAAGCATAATCAGCCTTTTACAAATCTGCACTGGCTCATCTTAACTAGCTCAAACCTTTCCAAGTGCCTGTTGCTTTTTCCCTTGTTTAGTGTTTCTAAAACCTTATCCACCAGTCATGTTAAATTGACTGACCTGTAGTTGATAGGATTTGACCTAATTCTTAAAGAAAGAGTGCTGATGTTGCAGTTCATGGTTAAAATGTTTTTTTGTCAGTAATATGTAATTATATACTTCTGTGTGAACATTTTTCTCAACTTGCATTTATGATGTTTCACTTGAGCTTTCAATATGCAAACAGTATTTTCTTAAAGGACTGGCAATCGCTGCTCCATTACAATTGTAGCTAATAAAGTTGGGAAGATGAGAAACCCCTTTGGTTGTTCTCATTATGCTCCATAAATTGAATGAGGAGCAGCAATTTATGAGGGGACAAAATTTTCATGTCATTTGCAGATAGATACTATGAACCTGTGATGCTCTTTTCAGTTATCCCATTAATATAGCTTACATTAATGCTTGAATAGGTAGATAGGGTTCAGCGCTACAGAGTGCCACCCTTTTCCATTGTATTATCTGAAGCAAGATCCTCAGGGGCTCTGTACAAAATGGAGGAAGCTTTCCAATTGTCACAACTGTGCATATTCTGCCCAGAGCAGCTTCTTCTCCTAGCTGCTATGATCCTTCACAATGATGCACAGGAGAAGTAATGCACTCTCTTTAATGACAAGCAGTAGCTCTTATTAGAGATTCTGGCTCACCCGATATTGCAACTCAACCAAACATGTACCCCTGTTTCCTTATACATGGACAGCATATGGAGAAGAGAGTCTGTGATAAGTGTCAACTTAAAAAAAAGACTTGCATCTGCATAGCGGAAAGTCCTGACCTCCTGGGGATCATGACCTCCTCGGTGTCCATACCTCCACTACAAGAACACCGTCATGAAGATGATAGACATTGATCCTGAAGACTGGGAGACAGTCACTGATGGCTGACTGCATTGGAAGAAGTGAGCAGAAACAAAAAGCTCAGCTGGCTGACAAGGGAGCCCAGAGAAAACAGAGGCAAGTGAACCCTGTAGCTTCTCAGTCCACTGTCTGCTTCTGCAGCAAATGCAGCAGAGACTGCCATGCCAGAATGGGGCTCCTGAGCCCCCCTACCAGGTGATGCTTAGCACAGAGTTGACCACCACTGCGCAACCACCATCTAACAAAACAGAAGGCTGTAATGGAAATAATGAGATCTATATAGCATTTTGCAAATCCTTAGGCCTGAATTTTCACCACAACAGAGAGACTCATTGGTGAAAATGGCGGACAAGCTCAGAAGTCCTAAGTCCCTCCCCGAACATGGCACTTCCATCTTCACACTGGCTGATCTGGAGTTGGGTCAGGGCTCATGCTGGCCATTCAAATCATCAGCTTCCTCCACTGAAGTGGGATGTTGGTAGGCCAGAAGTGTGAAACCTGACATGTGCGGATTAGACCAGGTCTGAATTTGGTGAATTCATTTGGTTATCCAGGGCACTCCTTTAGATATGTTCCCAGGAAACCTTTGGGAGAGCTAAGGCACCCTTTGGGAGAGGTAAGGCATCCTTTCAGAAATGTAAGGCATCCTTTGGGATTGTTAAAACTAAACATGATAGTGCATGAAAAGTGCATAAACTCATTGGAACTGTCAAAGAACTGTCAAAATTAATTGGAACTGTCAAAGTTGTTGAGGGATTTAATTGTTATGGGCTTTAAATTTTTAAAAGAGCATTGAGGTATTTTTTTAAAATCATTGCTTTATATTTCATTCTGTCTGTTGACATTATCCTCAGAGCTGTCATTATAGGATTTGTGCTGCATGACTGATTTTACAACCAAACATTATCAGAGTGGGATGCCTGTTCAGTGAGCAGTTTGATTGACAGCTCCAAGTGGTTATAGAATATAAATGTTTGCTTTCACAAGAAATTAGGTCCTTAAGTGAAATGTTTCCCAAGAGATTAGTTGAAGGAATTTCAATTTATTAAATTGTTTTTTAAACAATGAGACTGTTTTGTTAAATAGTGACATCATCAATAGATGCATAGCTTTATTTTATGTCAGTATGTCTCCTAAGGTTTGCCCATGGTGGATTCTGGGTGAGTTGGCGTGGAGTGGAAGGGCAAAGGATGGTAAATGTGAGGCTTAGGTTGGCATAAGCTGGCACTAAGTTGGCATCGAGGCTATAAAGAGCCATGGGGGTTAATGGAGGGCATAGGTTGGCAAGGAGGCAATGAGAAACCATGGGTGGGGTAGAAGTGCAAAGGTAGGCGTAGGCGATATAAGGGGCTATGGAGTTGGGTAAGGGGACATAGGGTGGAATATGGGGTATGGCGGACTATGGAGGCTGGGTAGAAAGGCATAGAGTGGTATAGAGGGCATGGCAGGCCATGGGGAGTGACAAAAGGTCACATAGGCTGACATGGATGGGGCAAGGGGAGTGTGTGGGTGATGGGTGAGGGGCGAGGGTTGGAGGGGTGTTTTAATAATTTTTTTAAAATGTCTTCGAGTGCCAGGGCACCAAAGCAGCCCTTCTGCCCAGCTCGCCTCCGCACCCAGCAGCCTTGCACTCATTCTGGAGGGGGCGACTGACCCAACTTCCAACAGGCTGCCGCCCCGCCCCCCCCAACCACTTTCTTGGCTGCTCCCTCTAACCTTTGACTCCCTTGTCAATCAACATTCTAACTCAGTCTTAAAAATATTCAAAGACCCTGCCTCCACTGCTCTATGGAGAAGAGAATTTCACAGACTAACGATCCTCCAAGAAAAAATTTCTATTCATCTTAATCTTAAATGGGAGACCCTTTATTTTTAAACAGTATCCCCTAGTTCTAGCCTCTCCCATTAGGAGAAGTACACCAGATGTGGTCTCACCACATCTGTATAACTGTAGCAAAACTTCCCCTTGTAATAAACGACAACATACCATTTGCCTTCCTAATCACTTGCTGTACCTGCACTCTAACTTTTCCTGATTCATGTACCAGAACACCCAGATCCTTCTGTACCAGAGTTCTGCAATCTCTCTCCATTTAGATAATATGCAGCTTTCCTCTTCTTGATGCCAAAAAGTGAACAAGTTCACATTTTCCCACATGATACTGCCAAACATTTGCACACTCACTTAATCTATCTATATCCCTTTGCAGACTCCTTCTGCCCTCTTTGCAATTTACACTCCTACCTATTTTTGTATCATCAGCAAACTTAGCAACCATGCATTCTATCCCTCTATCCAAATCATTGGAAAAGATTATAAATAGTTGAGGCCCCAGCAAAGATCCCTGTAGCACTCCACTAGTTATAGTTTGCTAAATTGAAAATGACCCATTTATCCCTACTTTCTGCTTTCTGTTAGCTAACCAATCCTCTATCCATGCTAATATGTTTCCCCTACACCATGAGCTCTTATTTTGTGTAATAACCTTTGATGTGTCACCTTATCAAATGCCTTTTAGAAATCCAAATATACCACATCCACAGGCATATCTACCTTTGTCCATGTTGCTTGTTACTTCCTCAAAGAAATCTAATAAATTAATAAAACACGATTTCCTTTTCACAAAACCATGTTAACTCTGCCTGATTGCATTAAGTTTTCTTAAGTGCCCTGCTATAACCTCTTTAATAATAGATGTTAGCATTTTCTCTATGACAGATGTTAGGCTAACAGGCCTGTAGCCTGCTTTCTGTATCCCTCCTTTCTTGAATAGGGGAGCTAATTTGCTATTTTTCAATATGATGGGACCTTTCCAGAATTTTGGAAAAGTACAACCAACGCACCTATTATCTCAGCAGCCACTTCTTTCAAGACTCTAAAATGCAGACCATCAGGTCCCTGGGGACTTGTCAGCCTTTAGTTCTAATAATTTTCTCGGTACCGTTTCCCTGGTGATTGTAATTGTTTTAAGTTCTTCCCTTCCTTATCCTCTTGACTTGCAAGCATTTTTGGGATGTTATTTTTATCTTCTGCAGGGAAGACAGACACAAAATATCGATTCAATGTTTCTGTGATTTCCTTATTTCCCATTATTAATTCCCCAGACTCGCTCTCTAGAGGATCAATCTTACTTTAGTTACTCTTTTTCTTTTTAAATTCTTACTATGTTTCTATATTTAGCCAGCTTTCTCACATATTCTAATTTCTCCCTCTACTTTTTTAGTCATTCTTTGATGGTGTTTAAATTTTGTCCAAACTTCTGATCTACCATTATTCTTTGCAAAATGGTATGCTTTTTCTTTCAACTTGATACTTCCTTAACTTCCTTTGTTAGCCATGGATTGTGTGTTCTTCTCAGAGCTTTTCTTTCTCACTGGGATATAACATTGCTGAGAGTTATAAAATATCTCCTTACATGTCTGCCACTGCATCACCGTTTTATCCTTTAATCTAATTTCCTAGATTACATTAGCCTTGTCTTCACACACTTGTAATTGTTTTCATTTAAGTTTAAAACACTAGTCTTAGAGTTACACTTCTCATCCTAAAAACGAATGCGAAATTCAATCATGTTATGATCACTGCTACCTAGAGGCTCCTTTACTATGAGATCATTAACTAATCCTGTCCTAAAGCACATTACCAGGTCTAGAATAGTCTCCTGGTTGGCTCTAAAACATGCTGCTGTAAGAAATTGTTCCAAATATGCTCTATGAACCAATCTTCTAAGCTACCTTTGTCAATCTGATTTGTCCAATCTATACGTAGATTAACATCAGCCATGATTATTGCAGTACCTTTCTTAAAGCCCTCATTATTTCTCCAAGGCCACAAAGACCACAGCCTTAAAGAAAATAGAATACAGTGCATTCTATGATTGAAGTCTTTTAATCATTTTTGAACAAATTCAGAATGCACCTGGACTGTCTGGGGCTAAAAAGATGTGCTGCCCAATCAAGGCATAACTTACAATTATTATTATAGGCATGAATATGAGATAAATAAATTATTTGGTACTTTATTTTGTGCTGTGATTACAATTGCCAATATCTTTGCTTGCATAAAACTGAAAAACACAATGCTAGAAGTTCACGAAGGTCACCAAATGTGAAAAAATATTCAATCAGTGGTTCATTTCAATTTTACCAGGATAGGAATGAGGTGTTCTTGGGTCCGAGGGAAGCCCACTAGGAGAGGGGAGACACACATTCATAGGCATTACATTACAGCAAATACAAATATTTCAAAATATGTACAGTAACAAAGTAAATTAAACATATTCCAGATTTTTCAAATTGGTGACAAAAACATCTTGAAGGACATGCATTGTGTTCCTATACTAGTGTCTCACTACCCTCACATTGTGCCTGCTCTTCTTCCTAAATCTCTTACATTTACTCTTATTCTTACATCTCCTCAGTCTAGGCTACTGAAACAGTTTGTTGGTATTTATTCTGCGCTGTTTATAGTTTCAAGCACCTCTATCAGATCATGCTGTGATTGCCTCTGTTCTAATGAAAACAGCCTCAATTTTTCCAAGCCTATTTTCATATTTGCATCCCTTCTTACCAGGCAGGACTCTAGTAAATCTATGGCATAACCTATTACCTCAGCCGTTTTCTCTATATTGTGGGGTCCAAAAGCAAACAAAACTCCAAATGTGTACTTAAAAAAGTCTTAAATAAATTCACAACACATCTTGATTTTTATATTCAAGATATAAAACCCCAGGAAACCAAATATTCTATTAACTTTTTTAATAGCTTTATCACCTGAAATACCGATTTTAATGTTTCGTGCACCTCATTCCTTCCTAAACCATTAATTGGGAAGAGATCTTCAGTAAGACGCAATGCTGAAAAAAATGATACAAATCATAAATTTATTTAAATAAATAAGCTTTTATTCTTTTTAAGAAAAAGGTTCATCAGCACCTGTTACAAATTTTCAACAAATAGGAGTGAATGATTGAGACTAGGTATGTAAGCTCCTAATAAATTGCCAATTTGTATTAATTTGTTAGTCAGCTCCTGATGCAATGAAATGGACACAATTAAGATACCACTTGAAAAAGATTTCACTGCAATGGTTTGTATAAATGACAGAAAGTAGGAATATTTGAAAGTGTTGATTTCAATAGCATTGCAGCAACCAATCTGGTCTGTGTGAGTCTGTGTGTGTGTGTGTGTGGGTGTGTGTGTGTGTGAGTAAAACCAGGTACTGGAGAAACAAAAAAGAAGTCATAACGAAAGGCATGACAGAAATAAAAGACCATATTTAATGGCAAAAGTGTTGTAGCAGCACATACCAAATTATTGTTGATTATATAGATCACATTGACCAAGAATTACTTAATGACAATGCTACTTCTTGGGTTAATTCCTTCTCTTGAACACATTTAATCACACTTGAATAATAACATTGTTTAATATCTAACTACAAAAGAAATGAAATTCGACATTTTAAAAATCCTTACATCTCATTGAACATGGGAAGTGTGAATTGATAGGTTAGAGTAGTATAAAACGGTGTTTGCATATATTATTGGTCATTGTACTCTACCCATTGAGTGGAAAATTGCCCAGTCCTGTCAACGAGAATCAGGACAAATCCAATCCTGCCAGTTATTACCCCATCAGTCATCGACAATAGCCTGCTCACCGATTCTTAGTTTAGGTTCCACGAGGATCATTTAGTTCCAGATCTCATTACAGCCTTGATCTAAATATGGACAAAAAAGTTGAATTGCAGTGGTAAACTTGGAGCGAGAACCCTTGATATCAAGGGAACATTTGACCGAGTGCAGCAGCAAGGAGTCCTAGTAAACTTGAAGTCAATGGGAATTGGGGAAAACTCTCCAACAGGTGCAGTCATACCTAGCACAAAGGAAGATGGTTATGGTTAGTGAAGGCCAATCATCTCAGCCCCAGGATATCACTGCAGGAGTTTCTCAGGATAGTGTCCTAGGCCCAAACATCTTCATCTACTTCTTCAATGACCTTTCCACCACTATAAGTACAGAAGTAGGGATGTTCATGGATGATTGCATAATGTTCAATACCATTCTCAATGCCTCAGATAATGAAGCAGGCTTGTGTAATAAGTGGCAAATAACATTCACACCACACATGTTCCAAGCAATGACCATCTCCAACAAGAGAGAATCTAACCATCTCCCTTGACACTCAATGCCATTACCATCACTGAATCCAACACCATCGACTTCCTGGAGGTTACAATGGACCAGAGGCTTACTGGACTAGCCACATAAATACCTTGGCTACAAGAGCAAGTCAGAGGCTGGGAATTTTGCAGGGAGTAACTCACCTCCTGACTCCCTAAAGCCTGTCCTCTATCTACAAGGCAGAGACCCCACCCATTATCAAAAATGTTCATTCCCTCCACCACCGGTGCACAGAGACAGCAGTATGTACCATCTCCAAGATGCACTGAAGCAATTCCCTCCTTTGCTAGCACCTTTCAAACTCCAACCTTTACCACCAAGAATGACAAGGGCAGCAGGTTCATGGGAACACCACCACTCAGAAGTTCCCCTCCAAGTTACACACCATAATGATTTGGAAATATACTGAGATACCTTCATGTCTCTGGGTCAAAGTCCAGAGCTTCCTTTCTAACAGCACTGTAGGAATGCATTAATAACATGGACTGCTATGGCTGGCTCATCATCACCTTCTCAAGGACAATTAGGCATGGGCAATAATGCTGGGACCACATGAATGAACCAAAAAAAAACTCAAATTTTCACATGAGCACATGACTGTACCTCTTCCTGCCCATTGGCTAATTTAATTTACGAGTAGATTAATAAGATTTTCATTGTTATTTTAAATTTGTTTTAGAAATGGTCTGTACCTACAGATTACAGGGTAAATTGTAGCAGCAGATGACTCTTACTTTCTCTTCTAAGGGTCCTTAAGTACAGTACTATGCAATCTTGCTGAACTGAGTTAGGGAATGCAGTGTACCTGTAGTTGGATTAGAACAAAGATACTTTTGAAGGTTGAGTCTTTAATACTACTTGCATTTAAAAATGCATTTTAATTTGATCAAAAAAGGGGGAGAATATACCTGATTTCTACATTAAAACAGTTAAAAACAAAGAGTTTGTCCTTACTTACCCAAGTATGGCCAATATTGTTCTCCCTGGCAGCTGTTTGAAAAAGATGACGAATCAATTTGGAGGTCAGATAAGTGCTAAGTGATTTATTAATTAAATGACTAATTGTGGATGAAGAAAATGCACTACTGAAAATGACTGTCTCACACGCATCAATAGTTGATATATGATAGTCTTAAACCTCTAACAACTTGTAAAGCATATTTCTCCCAGGAGCCCAAATCGATGCAATGAATTAGCTCACTCAGTCATCTTCCTACAATTTATGTACATTAAAGCTCAAGCTCATGTCAATAGAGTACTACTTCATGACATTCCTGTTCTTCTCTCCTACAATTTAAAGCTTTAGTGAACTATGGGCCCTATTGAACTGAAGGCCCTGACAGACTATGGTCCTTGGTGATACTCCAATTGTGCATGACATTGGCTATACTATAATCACCTCCTTCCTTTTACATTCAATTCCCTTATACATGAAACTTGGAACTCCATTTGCCTTTTTAAAGTCTGAACTCCTCCCTTTAAAGATATCAATCTCTCTCATACGCATCTTGTCATTCAGCCTATGCTCCTTTTCGCTCTTTTGAAAATAAAGCACTCCACATTTTTCTGCATTGAACTGTATCCAGCATCCATCACTCCTGTAAGCCACCTATTCTTGTTGGATCCTTGGTCACTAGTTTAGTTGGGCTATTGGATCCTATTGCACACTTGTTTTGGGATGATCGAGTTGGTACCATAGAGTTAGCAGATCAGTAGACATTTCTTATGTAAAACACATTTTATTTATTTACAAAGGAACCCGGCAGCTACACTTGTGTACTTACAACTAAAACCTGTCTCCACATTACAGACTCTAGACTACTGACTACAGAGTACAGACTACTCAGGTAGCCTGCACTACTGTGTCATTAGATAATAAGATCATGTGATCTTCCATTATAACATTCTTCTTCAGAAACACATTTTACAGTTACAATTACAATTTTTCTCAAAACATCAAATTATTTGCACAGATAAGTAATTTACAAATGCAGTCTTTCTGGTGGTTTCCTTATGCATGTAGAACGTCTCAGCTTTACAGCTTCAAATCTTTTGGCAGGAATCTGCTTTTCTGGTGTTGTCCAATCATCAGGTTCTTTGGTGGGCACCTGCAAATCTGTTTCCTCAACTTTTGCAGGTACAGCCGATGCTTCAAACACATCTGTACTCAGCTGAGTTATTTCAACAGGAGATGCTGATGCATCGTGAACACTGGAGGAATCATTTCCTGATACTTTGTTTCTCTCCGCCTTATATGATCTATATGTCTCCATATGATTCAGTCTTCTACTTTCACATGGTAAGAAAGAGGTCCAGTGACTTCACTTACTTCACCTAATAACCATTTAGATCCTTCACCAAAATTTTTCACATATACCGTCGCTCCTACGGTAAACTTTCTGTCACGACTATGCCAATCATGTACAATTTTCTGACTTCCCTGACTCCTTTCCACCTTCCCCCTAAATTAGCATTACTAAGCTCAATCTCATCCTGAGACGGTGATTCATCAACAATTCCGCAGGTGTAACACCTGTTGTTATGTGAGGGTGGTCCTATAATGGAAAAGAAAATGTGCTAACTTGGTCGCTATGGAGTCTCCATTTAATTTCTTCGTACCATTTTTGAATGTTTGAACTGCTCACTTTGCCAGTCCATTTGAAGAAGGGTGGTATGGTGAAGTTTTTATATGAGTAATACCATGGAGGTTGATAAACTGTTGAAACAGCGCCATTGTCTGATACTACCCACTTCTGGTCGTCCGTTGATGGCAAAACTTTGTTGCAGCTTGTCAATTGTAACAGATGATGTTGGTGACTTTACCTCATATGCACCCAACCATTTTGAGTGGGAATCAACAATAAGGAGAAGCATTGTTCCCATAAAAGGTCCCACATAGTCAATATGCAATCGCACCCATGGCCTTCCTGGTCACTCCCACAGGTGTAACGGAGCTATTGGAGGTAACTTTTGCATTTGCTGACCCCGCATACAACTTCTCACTAAGCTCTCTATTTCTCCATCCATTCCAGGCCACCACAGACAGCTGCATGCTATGGCCGCCATTTGGCAAATACCTGGATGTGCACTATGTAGTTCAGTTAGCAATGGCTTTCGTCCTTTTGGAGGAACAATCACTCTAGCTCCGCATAATAAGATAACATCCTGGCTGGTTATCTCATATCTTCTGTGAAAATACGGCTTCATTTCATCAGATTCCTGTTCTTGTGACCAACCGTGAAGAACTTGTTCTTGTACTTTGGATAAGACTGGGTCTCAGCTTGTCCAGTCTGTGATCTGTCTAGCACATACCAGTGATGAATCTAAGGAGTTCAATAATAAAACGAGTTCTTGAGGAACTGGAACATTCTCATCGTTTTCTTTCGCATCAGCATTTGCAATCTGATTTCCAGATCTGTGGATGAAAGTATACTCATGTGCTGCCAAAATCAACGCCCATCTCTGTATTCTTGCTGAGGCTATGGGTGCTATAGCCTTGTCCTCGCTGAACAATCCTAGCAAAGGCTTATGGTCCAAAACAATAGTAAAATGATGACCGCGTACATACTGGTGAAATTTCTTGACACCAAAGATGATTGACAGTCCTTTTTTTCTGGGTATGCCTTTTCCACTGTGTTGAGCATTCTTGACACATATCCAATAGGTCATTCTGAGCCATTGTCCATTCGATGTAGAGCACTACTCCCACTCAATAAGGAGATGCATCACATGTCAGAACTAACTCTTTTCTTTGGTCAAAATGTATTAATCGGGTGGATGAATGCAACAGCTGTTTCACTTTTGTGAAAGCTTCTTTCTGTGGTGTTTGCCAAGACCAAGGTTGGTTTTTCTTGAGTAGGTAAGACAGGGGTGCCAGTTCTGTCGACAAACTAAGCAAAAAGCATCAATAGTAATTGATTATCCCCAAAAATGAATTGAGCTCAGAGGTATTCCTTGGTGCTGGTTCCTCTCTGATGACTCTCACATTTTCTTCAACCGGGTGGAGAATCTGTACATCTACCCTGTGACCTAAATAGACTCTCTCTTTTGCTTGGAACATGCACTTTTCTTTTTTTTAATTGCACTCCCACCTGTGAAAAACACTTCAAAACATCTTCCAAGTTTGCCAAATCGTCCTTTTCAGTGAGTCCTGTCACCAGAACATTGTCTAAATAAACTACAACATGAGGCAATCCCTGCAGTAAATTTTCATTGTCCTTGGAATATGGCACCAAAAGACAAATGGGTAAATTGGTACAATCCTTTGTGTGCATTAATTGTGACAAACTTTGGGAGATCTTCTCTAACTCCATTTGTTGGTAAGCATGGTTCAAATCAAGCTTTGTGTAGACGGTTCCACCTGCCAGCTTATCATACAAGTCTTCAATTTTTGGATGTGCTGTCTGTCCAACTTAGCTGCTTTATTAACAATCAATTTGTAGTCGCCACAAATTCGAACGCTTTGGTCAGGCTTAAGTATGGGTACTATTGGTGCTACCCATTCTGAGAACTGCACAGGTCCTATCACTCCCAGTCTCTCTAAACTATCCAATTCAGCATCTACCTTTTCCTGTATTGCATAAAGTACTGGTCTTGCCTTCATAAATCAGAAGGAAAAGCCTAGATCAACATGAATTTTTGCTTGCAGCCCTTTGATCATCCTGAGTTCATCTTGAAAAACTGAGGTGTATTTTTGTAGAAGCTCAGGTAACCCAGTAGCTCTCAGTTGGAAGGTCTCAGTCCAACCCAATTTACTTTCTTTCAGCAAGTTTCATCCAAGGAGATTTGGCTCCTCACCTGCTATCATCATCAAGGCTGATTTCACTAATAGATTTCCGTACTGTACAGTAACCCTGCTTATGCCTTTGATTTTGGCATCCATTTCTTCCAAATTTAATTTACATTCCCCATGATTCAGGTATTTAAAGGTATGCTCACCTATCACTGGAGAGGAATCTCCTGTATCCACCTCCATTCTGAAAGGCCTATTATTCACCCTTAAAGTTACTTAGATTGGTCCTGTTCTTTTTACCTTTAAGTTATATAATGAATAAATATCAGACTCTCTTACTTCAGGTTCTTCTTCTATGTTATGAATCTCATGGGGTTTTTTCTTTTGATTGAAAGTCTGTCTGATTCTATCCTTGCAATGTCTCATGAGGTATCTGTATCAATGACAGTAAAAACATTCGATTTTTTAAAGCTTCGATTCATTACAAGGTTGTTTGCTTCCACCTCTGTTACCATTATTCCATGTTTTTGCTGCTAAGTCATTTCTTTTTATTTGTCTGTAAGCTGTGGCTGCTTCCTGCTTCTCATCAGAGCTGTACATTTTCATGCCCATTTTGGCTGGGGCTTATTGCCCAACGTGGGGGATGGTGCCATTTTGCGCTCCCTGTATGGTTTTCGAGTTCCTCACTGCGCCTTCCATAGCCAGTACTATTTCCTGCACCTTCTGAAAATCCAAATTTGTTTCAGACAGTAATCTCTTCTGAATCAAACCTTTATTTATACTGCACACCAAATGATCTCTAAGCAATTCATGTATAGAAGTACCAAACTCGCAATATTCTGTTAACTGTTTCAGACTTGCCACATAGCAAGCACCTGTCTCCACTGGGGCTCGATTTCTTGAGTTAAATTTGAACTGTTGCATCGTTACCGAGGGCTTGGGCTGGTAATGATTCTTCACTAAAGGTTCACTAAATCATCAAACCTTTTTGAATCTGGGGCACTGGGTGCCATTAAACTTTGATCAATCCACCCATAAGTCTTACTCCCACACATGGATAAGAAGATTGCGCTCCTCTTCTCCTCCCCTGCAATGTCATTAGCTTGGAAAAAGAATGTGAGGCGTTCAACATAATGAGAACAATTATCCATCGTTGGGTCAAAAGGAACAACTCTTCCAACTGCAACATACTTCAACGGGGCTGCTTCTCGATTAGGATGGAAATTCTACTTACAATTACTGTGCGAGGTACTGCCCAACTTAGGTTCAATTAATTTCTTTCCTCGCTTTTTTTTCAACCTTCCTTGCGTTTTCTTGCTTTTTTCACCTCATTGCCAGTTTGTTAGATCCTTGGTCACTAGTTTTGTTGGACTAATGCATCCGGGTTGCACGCTTGTTTCGGGATGACTGAGTTGGTACCATAGAGATACCAGATCAGTAGACAGTTCGTATGTAGAATACATTCTATTTTTTACAAAGGAACTCAGCAGCTACACTTGTGTACTTACAACTAAAACCCTGTCTCTACATTACAGACTGTTACTCTAGACTACTAACCACTGACTACAGACTTCCAAGAAAGCCTGCACTACTCTGTCATTGGATAATAAGATCATGTGATCTTCTATTATAACATTCTACTTAAAGGTATATTACACATCAGATTACCACAGTTCTCATTTCAATCTTCCTGCATAACTCCTCAGTTTGCAATGCCTCCAAATTTAGTATAATCAGCAAGCTTCAGTATGTTTCCTCTTGTGTCTAAGTACCAAGTCTTCTATATAAAAATCAGGCACAGCTTGGCCCACATCCTAGCTCTTAGAAAAGCATACCATTACCCGTTCTGTATGCTTTCTTTCCCTTAAGCACCCCTCTATCATGTACCTTCATTTTGTAAACATGTTTCATATGTGGCACCTTATCATATGTCTTCAGTCCTCAAAAATAATTTGATAAAAGTTTATCACATTGTTTCTCACAAAGTTGTTAATGTTGATGTTCTATTAGTATTCATTGTGGCCGTGCTCGGAGGTCCCTACATGACACTAAGTCAATCAGTTCATAAATCGCTACCCTAACATAAACCTCTCACTAATCCTCTGAACCCAAAGAAACAATCTCATATCTTTCATTACTCAAACCATAAATAGCAGTCTTCAGATTCAGCATTTTGCACTGTCTGTTATTAAATACAAGAAACTATACACATGCTTTTTCAATTTTATGAAGCTTTTAAGAAGATAAATGCACACAAAATAGAGTGCAATCATCACAAGCAGTAGATAATTGTCTTAGCATTCCCATACAAATGTTACCTCGTGTCTTTCACCCATCAAACGTAAACAGATAATCCATCAAATATTCATAACCAGAAATCTTCAGTATCAAAGTTTCCAGATTTAATTAACAGGGGGACATTACTAGTTAGATATCTCTGGAAATAAGCACTGAAATGGCTAGCCATGTGATGTTAGTGTTACAGAACTTGTGCGCATAAATCTAATAGGAACCGCTATAAATGTATATAAAACTACATGGCAGTCGGCTGTCTCACCAACAAAAGGTGAAAAATATACTTTTGGTTATAATCTGCATCACAAAATATATACCATTTAGTCTCAGAAGTTTAAAAATCATTTAGGCAAAGGTTACTTTAAAGAGAATATGGAAGATAAAATTAAGTCATCCCCTCCTCCTTGGTATCACTCGTGAAAGCTCCAGCAGACAGCACGTTTTTATTGGATTACCAACACACCATTTCCTGCCTCTATTATTCGTTGCACAGCCATATCATCAAACTGGTTACCTTCAGAAACTGAATTATTATCCTTAGCTGCACCCATTTAGTTTCTATATTAGATCTTGAGAAATCCATTTAGTTTCCTCTGCAGTATTTTAATAGGAGGCCTTTAAGACTGCTCTTTAGAATATTTTTTGAAGCTCACAAACCATTATGCCTTTATTCCACTATTTAAACAAAAAAGGCAGAACCCAAGAGGGGTGAATCAGAATTTAAAGAATATTTCACAGTCCTCATTTAATTTGATTGTTGCAGCGTGGTGCCCAAGGGATCTTGAGAAAATCTTTGAGTGGAGGTTTTCTATTGGATATGTGAAGCTTGTTTCATAAGGTCAGACAGAGCAGGACACCAGCTAGTATCAGTTGTGGGGGTGAGGGGTGGGGGGTGGAAATAAGATAAAGCGGGAAGTGTGAATTAGCCTCGCGATTCAACAGGAATTATAGGAAAAAAGATGAACTTGTTGAAGTGCTTAGCGGACAGTGTGTGAAGACTCTCAATTTGAGCACAATGCATATTCAGGGAGGATGGAGAGAACATTTACAGCTTAGAAGAAACAAGAGAAGTTCACAGCAGCAATGACCATAGCGGCATATAAAAGATATAAAAGTCCACAATAGAGACTGAGTGAGAACAAGAGAAATAAATGCAAACAGAAATCCTTTTCAAACAAGCTTTTTCTTATATCCTGTCGAGGAGTATGCGAGATGGACCACATCAATACACATGGGATCTTCTAGCTGGGGTTTGTAGAACAAAGTTAAGACAATAGATAGACATATACGTCCTAGTATGTAAATTGCAGAAGTGGTGTGTAAAACAAGTAATAAGTTACAGAATGATCTGCAAATAAACACAGCAGGTAACTCCTGATCTGCTGCTGAAATCAGCCATGCCTTTGTTCGTTCTAGACTACTCCAACATATTCCAGGCCAGAATCCTTCCTTTCATCCTCTGTCAACATCCAAAACACTGCACCCTGTACGCTATCTCACACTCAGTCCCTTTCACTCATCCGTATGTGCTCACTGACCTACTTCGGTTCCCAGTTAAGCAACAGTTCAATTTTAACATTTTCATCTTTACTTTCAAATCCATCCACTGTCCCACCTTTCCCTAACTCTGAAATCTCTTCCTGCCTGACAACCCTGCAATTCTGCATCTTCCTTACTTAATTGCTCCACCTTTGGTGGCCCTATCTTCAGTTGCTTGGGCCCAACATTCTGGGAATCCCTCCCTAAATCTCTTCACCTCTCTACCTCACTTTCCTCATTTAAGCTGCACCTTGAGCCTATCTCTTTGACCAAGCTTCCTGTCTTCTGCCCCAATCTCTCATGGGGCTTGCTATTAAATTTGCTGATAATATTTCTATGAAGCTCTTTGAGATATTTAGCTACCTTAAAGGCGCTGAATAAATAAGTTGTTGTTATTGTGTTAAAGGCACTATATAAATAAGTTGTTATTTTGTTAAAGCTAACAGACCCCATATATGGGAAGTATATAGCATCCATGTCACATGACTATTCTGTGTGTGGAAAACTGCTTGGATGGTCCCTAAATAACTTAACAGGTATGCTAACATTTAGGTTAACAAGCCTAACATAAGCTTGGTGCACAATTTCAGTGTCATGGGCAGTTTAGAGTTGCATTACCATGTATCATGAGCTGAGATGCTACATAAGCCTCAGTGCCTTGAAAACTGGGATGGCCGTATATGGTGTGCAGCAGTCCTATGGGGGCCAAAGATCAGGTTACCAGCCTCATAGTGAGCAAATTGATCACTGATATTTTCATAATTTATATGCTTTATATATTGTAAGCAAAAATCATGGGTATTGTGATCAGGTGATAAATCATAGGATTGAGTCAGTCAAGTTTGCATTAGAAAGGGTACAGAGGAGATCACTGAGGATGTTGCCAGGACTGGAAAAATGCAGCCATGAGGAAACATTTCATAGGTTGTTCTCCTTGGAACAGAGAAGGCTGAGGGGAGATTTAATTGAATGTACAAAATTGTGAGGAGCCTAGATAAAGTGGATGGGAAGGGCCTATTTACTTTAGCAGGGAGGCCAGTGACTAGGGGGCATAGATTTAAAGTGATTGGTAGAAAGATTAAGGGGAGATGAGGAAAGATTTTTCACTCAGAGGGTTGTGGGGGTCTGGAACTCACTGCCTGAAAGGGTAGTAGAGGCAGAAACCTTGAACTTATTTAAGAGGTGTCTGGATATGCACTTCAACCCTCCAATTTTGCATCTTGCTTATTTTATTGCTCCACCATTGGTAACCTGCAGAGCTACAGGCCAAATGCTGGAAAGTGGGATTAGGCTGGGTGGCTTGTTTATCGGCTGACGCAGACACGATGGGCCAAGGGCCTTTCCCCATGCCATAAACTTTTTTATTCTAAGGTGTAAAGCATTTTCTTGCAAATACCTTTGGCATTTTAAGTTATTGCATTCATAAAACCAGGGTCCTAAAGGGTCGCCCAAATTCCAGTCGTATTTCAGAAGGTTTAACTAGCAATGTGAATAGGGGAGTATTTATAATGAAAATTTTGCTGTCTCCAATGTTGGTGCTGTGAGCTCAGTTTGTCTGAGCTATCCCTGCGAGCTAGTGTCTTGGCCTAGCCTGTGAAAGATAAACTCTGAACTGTTCATTTCAAATACAGAAATGTCAATGCCAAAACAGCAATAAAGGCCTATTAACACTTTGGGAAACAGTTGTGAAGCACAGGGCTCCATTTTCAATCTGGGGCTTAAGGCTAAAAATCCATCTGTTTGTTTCAAAAAAAAATCATCACCTCAATGGTTAGTCTTTAGCTGTGATGGTGATGTTCAGATGTTTTGTAAACTTAAACCTACAGCTGAACATTTACCGTGTTTTGGAGAAAGCTTTACATTTTGCTATTTGTTGATTAACAGAACTGATTTACTTGATCTGTGCATTCGTTAAGTATAAATAACTACGATTTTGAGCTATATCAGTCCAATATATTTTTTAGAGGCAAAATGGTCTGCTTTTTGATTGTGTCAATTGCATTTGTACATAACTAGGATCCATTATTTTCTTTTATTACAAATTAAATAACTGACTGCTTCTAAGCAACACAATTGTTTATATCTAACAGTATAATAAATACAGGTCCTGCTAGTTTTATCATCATTTCGTGAATAGTGCTTCCTTCTATAGTTATTTTTCCTGGGCTTCTAAGATCAGGTTTTTCCCTTAGCTTCCTAGGATGTCAAGGGAGATGGTTGCTTCTGTTATGGAATCTAAGGAATGTTACTCAGGACATTAGGTGGCCAGGTAACACTGACCCATTGGCTGGATCAGCACCTGTAGTTAGCAGAAGTTGACATTCTGGTTAAATTGGGATTTAACTCCATGGATGTTGAGGAGGATGAAACTAAACTGATCCTTCAGGGCAGGCATCTAATCTAACACCTGAACTAGTCAGGTCGACAGTATATCAGGGCACTTTAATCACTGATCAGCCACCCTAGCTCATCGTTAGGGGAAGGTGGATGGGGGTGGTGGGAGGGGTGTGCTAGGATTCTTCCTACTGAGTTACAGATAGCACCACAAGCTTTTGCTTTTGTCGACCTGCAACAGTCTTCAGTGATTAGCTAAATAGTGTATATCCCTACAGGGAGAGTGTGCACTCTAGATAAGGCAAATAGAAACTCTACAGATGTAGATTTTTGCAGTGGTTTAAATTGCAAAACCTTGAACATGATGATGAGTTTAATCTGTATCTAACAGACCAAAAACAAACTGAAATTGATTAATGGAAGACTCTCCATTGAATAACACTAAAATTCACTCAGTTCTGTGGAAGGGTCATGAGGACTCGAAACGTCAACTCTTTTCTTCTCCGCCGATGCTGCCAGACCTGCTGAGCTTTTCCAGGTAATTCTGTTTTTGTTTTGGATTTCCAGCATCCACAGTTTTTTGTTTTTATCTATCTGGCGGTGGGTAGGAATCCCAATTGCAGAGAAATATTTAAAGGTTCCACTTACAATCAAAGTGGGATTACAGTCAGTCTTTGGACATGCAACAATTCTCTATCTGCACAAATGAGATACCAAAGATGTTGCATCTTAGGGAGGACATTTTCTGTCCACGCCACAAGATTCAGTTCTAACAACTGAAAATACTTGGTGCAATCCAATAGCCCAACAAGCCAGTCCCACTGCATTGTTTTACAGGGTTTACAATCACAGTCATCCTGGATATGAAAATAAAAAATACTCTAGCCTTTCTTCTTAATGCAGTCCAACTGAGGTGATGTAAGCAGATTCGCAATTCCTTTCAGTCATCAGCACAATAAAAAAATTGGATGATCATTGAATTCAGAAATCTAAATATTCCTAGTTTTTACTGAAATTGAAATAAAGGTCCAGACATTCTTGGAGACTTGTGCCATGGTAATCACATAGCTACATCATAGACCCATTTTACAGTGCAAATGACCCATGAAATTATAGGGCAAATGACTTACACAATTACTTACGTTATGCCATAATTTCCTGGGACTTTTGTGCCTCTCTGCAATGGCAATCACCTCTGTCTTTAACATGCTCTTTAAAGTAACAAAGATTTTTTTCAAAGAAAAGGCGGTTTATGACCATGTCAAGCACATTGGCCCAGATTTTGCTGAGTGGTGAAGGACCTTGCATAGTTTCCCAGAAACTCTTCATAAGCCTATCAGCAGAAATTCCTACTAAATTGGGCGTCTAGTCCAGTGTGGCACCCTGTCAGGGGATCTGTGGGCTGAGCAGCAACAGGGAGACTCTTCAACCAATAGGAGTAAGTATCCTCACTGGGAAAAAATGTAATTACTCTAGTTTTCAGGGTCGGGTGTCATGACTTGTGATTACTCCGCGCACAGTCCTTTTGAGGCAGACAGCACACAAGCTTTGTGCTGCCTCCTCATTTCAATGGTTTCAGTGTGCAGGCCAGCATCAAAAATGCTGCTGACTGGCTGCACACCCAACAAGGAGCCAAGCGGGTGCATGGCTTGTACCAGTTTCAGGTCGCCTGCACGTGTTAAAGGCACCTCACTTAAAGGGGAGTTGCACTCATTATACAGAAGCTGTTTTTGATAACCTGTAGAGAAATCGACTACAAGGAGAAGTAAAGAAAGTAGAGCATGAGGCAAGAGAGGGAGCTCCCAGGTTTTTGTATCTGGTGCTGGAGGCATTAGTGCAGGAGGTGGAAAGGAGGAACCAGCAGCCCCTCAAGGCAGACTCTGAGAAGGGAATGAGAGCAACTGGCCTGGTAGGCCAACTCCTGGAATCAGGTTCCAAGGATTTTGCAGCAGTGCCACAAGAAACTCAAAGACGTCAACTGGAATGAAGCCATCCAATGTCTCAGTGCTGCAGTAGAAGCTAAGACTGGGGTCGTGAGATCCCTGCTTGTTGTCATGCAGACTCAGACTGCAGACTGCTGCAGATCTCAGTGCTCAAAGGGACATGAGGTTCTCACAGCAGTCCAGCAATCTGTCCTCCAACAGGTTATGAATTTTGCTAAGGTACTGCACTGAATCTCTTGATTTTGGAAAGGCCCCAGTGTATTGGGATTGGAAAACTGTAAATGTAACACCAAAGGTCTTGTGGGGCAGTGGGTAGTGAACCTGCCTCTGAGCCAGAAATTACAGGTTCAAGTCCCACTCCAGGAATGATAGCCAAGGAAGGTGCAGCCAAACAGATTGAGTATCAACTTGTAAATACTTCCAATGTACGCTAATGGTAGACAATATGAGTGGAAGAGATTACTGGTCAGCCATGTGATCAAAAGAAAATTGAAGCCTCTACCATCACTATTCATAACTCCAGGCAACAGCATGCATGTAAAAGTGTATATTGCCACAACTCAGACTCTTTGGGTGGGCCAGTCGGCTCGACAGGTGGTGTGGATCAGATTGGTGCCAACAGCATGGGGATCGAATCCCTGTTCTGGCACAGGTTGGGTTCAGGACTTGTCTCCTTGTTCAACCCATGATGGAGATCATGGTGCTGTGGGTTGAACCTGCCTTTGGATAGACAGCAGAAGAAGAAATGTATCACCATTATTCAAGAAAAAAAGAGGAAGACAGAAAGCAGAAATCTATAGGCCAGTTAGTCTAACATCGGTCATTGAGAAAATGCTGGAATCCATTATTAAGGTGATTGAGGGGAGCCATGAACCAGGCGTATGGAGGCTATCCCTTGGCACCAAGCAACCAGCCTCATGTTCACCATAATAGCCGCTGGGAACAGCTGATTGCCTCCCAATGGTGTCGTGGCTACTACCAGGATAACAGACATACACTGACATGATGTTCTTGCATGGTCACACACCAATTGCACATTCATGAAGTGGGAGTCCTTGTGGTTCTAGTACCTCTCATCGTTTAAATGTGGGTCCTGCTGAGCATTCAAAGGCAGCATTGGGAATCCAGCTAGCCTGGCAAAGCCACATGTTCACACAAACTGCTTTGCTCTAGTACAGACTCTGTCACCTTCCTGATGCAGCAACAGATCGTAAAGTGGGAAGTGTTAGCTATGTTGCCAGCTCCAGCCTGGAAGGATTCACTTGTGTGGAAGTGGAGGGAGAGGGTGACTTTAACGACTACCAGCAACCTCCTCACATTGCTGTGTGGGTCTAGGTCCTTTTGAAGGAGGTGGCACAGTGGACCACCCACTTTCTGAACCATAGGCCGGTCAAACACTGCTCCTGTCTAAGGTGGATATAGGAGAATTGCTCCTTGTCTTACGCAATACACTAATGAAAGTAGCAAATCCCCTCTCCTCTCTTCTCCAAGATCAACATCACATGTAACAGAACCTTAAGCATCTTATGATGTCAATAGGCATTCTAAATTGTTTGTAAGTTAAGGAAGTGAATGCAAACATATTTACGTGCTGACATAACGGCACAATGATTTCTCAAGGAAGATTTGAAAGTTAGAATATTCATGCCTGTGGAATAACTACCTGCCCATCCATGGTGTAAAGGGGACAACTCGAACCTTGGAATTCCAATTCAGGCTCTGCCTCCTCATTTGAATGGGCTTCCTATGCAAGGCAAACAGAGAAATGAGGACTTGTTAATAGTGGCCTGCTAATTAGAAAACTAAACTAGCCAGCAGCTCTTCAAGAGATGCAGGCAATATTTAGAAGGTGGCACTTCTATCAGAAGTTTGAAGCTGCAACAAGAAAATCTTATATTTATATAGTACCTTGAATGTAATGAAACATCCCAAGGTGTTTTACTGGAGTATTACTTAGTTATAAAACTAAATATGACACCGAGCCACAAAGAAATATTAGGTCAGATGACCAAAGTTTGGCCAAAGAGGGAGGTTTTAAGAAGTGTCTTAAAGGAGGAGAGTGAGGTAGAGAGGTGGAGAGGTGCAGGTACAGAATTACAGAGCTTAAGGTCCAGGCAGCTGAAGACATTCCCAGTAATGATGGAGCAATTAAAATTGGGGATGCACAAGGCCATGGAGGGATTTGAAAACAAGGATGAGAATTTTAAAATCAAGATGCTGCTTGACCAGAAGCAAATGTAGGTCAGCGAGTGCAGGGGTGATGGGGGAATGGGACTTTGTGCAAGTTGCGACATAGGCAGTCGAATTTTGGATGACCTCAAGTTTACAGAGGTGGGATGTGGGAGTTAAGCCAGGTGTATGTTGAGTCAACGGGTTTCTAAAGTATGGATGAGGGTTTCAGCAGCAGATGAGCTGAGACAGGGTGAAGTCAAGCTATGTTATGGAGGTGGAAATAGGCAGCAATATGAAGTTGGAAACTCACCTTGGGATCAAATGTGAAACCAAGCTTGCAGGTAATGTCCCATCGGCAGGACAGACCCAACAGTGATGATGGCACAGTGGCATACAGTCGGGACAGAGTTGCCCTGGAAGTCCTCAACATTAGTTCAAGACCCCATGAAGTCTCATGGCATCAGGTCAAACATGGGCAAGGAAACCTCCTGCTGATTGCTACGTACTGCCCTCCCTCAGCTGATGATAGTGCTCCTCCATGTTGAACATCACTTGGATGAAACACTGAGACTAGCAAGAGCGCAGAATGTACTCTGGCTGGGGGACCTCAACCATCACCAAGAGTGTCTTAGTAACACCACTACTGACCAAGCTGACCGAGTCCTAAATGATGTAGCTGCTAGACTAGGTCTGCAGCAGGTGGTAAGGGAATGAACAAGAGGGAAAAACTTGGCCTCATCCTCACCAACCTGCCTGCCACAGTTCATGACAGTGTTGGTAGGAGTGACCACCACACAGTCATTGTGGAGACAAAGTCCTGCCTTCACATTGAGGATACTCTCCATCGTGTTGTGTGGCACTACCACCGTGCCAAATGGGATAGATTTCAAACAGAGCTAGCAACTCAAGACTGGGCATCCATGAGGCTGTGGGCCATCAGCAGCAGCAGAATTGTACTTAAACACAATCTGTAACCTCATGACCTGGCATCTCCCCCACTCTACCATTACCATCAAGCCAGGGGATCAATCCTGGCCCAATGAAGAGTGCAGGAGGACGTGCCAAGAGCAGCACCAGGCGTACCTAAAAATGAGGTGTTAACCTGGTGAAGCTATGAAACAGGACCACTTGCATACCAAACAGCATAAGCAGCAAGTGGTAGGGAGAGATAAGCGATCCCACAACCAACGGATCAGATCTAAGCTATGCAGTCTGCCACATCCAGCCATGAATGGTGGTGAACAATTAAACAACTCACTGGAGGAGGAGCTCTGCAAATATCCCCATCCTCAATGATGGAGCAGCCCAGCACAGCAAGTGCAAAAGGTAAGGCTGAAGCATTCACAACAATCTTCAGCCAGAAGTGCCGAGTGAATGATTCATCTCGGTCTCCTCCAGAGGTCCCCAGCATCACAGATGCCAGTCTTCAGCCACTTCAATTCATCCACCTGATATCAAGAAATGGCTGAAGGCACTGAATACTGCAACGGCTATGGGCCCTGACAATATGTCAGCAATAGTACTGAAGACTTGTGCTCCAGGTATGTCCTGTACACAAAAAACATGTCAAATCCAACCCTGCCAATTATCGCCCCATTAGGCTACTCTCGATCATCAGTCAAGTATGGAAGGGGTCATCAACAGTGCTATCAAGTGGCACTTGCTTAGCAATAACCAGCTCACTGATGTTCACTTTGGGTTACGACAAGGCCACTCAGCTCCTGACCTTATTGCAGCCTTAGTTCAAACATGGACAAAAGAGCTGAACTCCCGAGGTGAGGAGAGAGTGACTGCCCTTGACATCAAGGCAGCATTTGGCAGTGTGTGTCATCAAGGAGCCCTAGCAAAACCAAAGTCAATGGGAATCAGGGGGAAAACTCTCCGCTGGTTGGAGTCATACCTAGCACAGAGGAGGATGGCTGTGGCTGTTGGAGGTCAGTCATCTCAGCTCCAAGACGTCACTGCAGGAGCTCCTCAGGGTAATGTCCTCAGGCCAACTGTCTTCAGCTGCTTCATCAATGACCTCCCTTCCATCAAAAGGTCAGAAGTGGTGATGTTCGCTGATGATTGTGCATTGTTCAGCACCATTCGTGACTCCTCAGATAGTGAAGCAGTCCATGTCCAAATACAGCAAGACCTGGTCAATATCCAGTCTTGAGCTGACTAGTGGCAAGTAACATTCGCACCACACAAGTGTCAGGCAATGACCATCTCCAACAAGAGAGAATCCAACCATCGCCCGTTGATATTCAATAGCATTACCATCACTGAATCCCCCACTATCAATATCCTGGAGGTTATCATTGACTAGAAACTGAACTGGACTAGCCATATAAATACTGTGGCTACAAGAGCAGGTCAGAGGCTAGGAATCGTGCAGCAAGTAACTCACCTACTGACTCCCCAAAGCCTGTCCACCATCTACAAGGCACAAGTTGGGAGTATGATGGAATACACCCCACTTGCCTGGATGAGTGGGGCTTCCACAACACTCAAGAAGCGGGACACCTTCCAGGACAAAGCAGTCCCAGGTTTTTTTTTGAGAGGGGTGATGACAGCAGCTTTAGAGGAAAGAAGGACATACTGGATGGAGTTCAGAAAATGGCCTTGGGAAGACACCAGCCTTCAACCCCAATTTTTTGAAGGTGTTATCAAGGGGGTATGGCAAATATGAATTTCTCTTTAATGGAGCAAATGGCCACATACTCATTCTCCCATTACCCAAAACCAGATACTCAAGCTCCAGTGGAGGACAAAGACTAGATAGTCGATCATTTATCCCAGATCAGGGGGCAATAAAAGAGAAAGAAGTTCTATGACGCCCACAGTACCAATGCAAGTGCATTTATTCATGTATGCATAAACATGCACCCTTCATTCAAGACCCCAGTGTTAGAGTCCATCTGCTAGACCCTCTGTGAGAACAGTTTCAAAGGTTCTATATTGTCTCCTTGGTGCAACATGTCTTCATTGCATAGAAGCTGCATTTGCCTGGATTTTGCAAAGGTTGCTTATGACACTTAATCAGCATTTGCCATCATTTACCCTTTGAAACTAACAGCAACATGGAAATCCTGAAGTTGCAGTCCATCCTTCAATGCTCCACCACAGGCTATGCTGTGGACCACGAGCATACCGCCCCACCTGAACCAGCAATCAGTGAAATTAGTTGATATGGCAAGAGCTTGCCTTTTCCTGCTCTCACGTTGTTTTCAGAAACCCCACAAAAAGTTACATGTTCAATCAAGGGTTGACATGGATTTTAATGGTGATCTGAGAAATAACTGTTACTGAAAAACAGGTCCAACCCTGAAAGTATAATTCTATTTGTAGAATGCTGTTAATTTTCTCCATCATGCTTAAAAAACTAGGATTTTAAAAACTTTTAAAAAAATGTAAAACGTTCACAATATTTCAGCTTCTATCTTCACTCCATATGTATGTCCCAATCTTCATTTTTTTTACATGTAAAATTTTTTAAAAAGTGATTTATTTTGAATGCTTTTCACTTGCTGCTTGTCTAGCCCTAAGAATTCCTTAACATGATTGGCTGCTTGACAGTTTGATAACAGCACTGCTACTCCGCGCTGTGAATCTCCATTGACGAATGCAACAATCCACTACACAGTGAGTGGGGGTAACACCACAGAGATCACTACATCTTTCAGCAAGGTATTCTTCAAGGTCATTGATCAGTTCCTTAGATTTACCGTTAACTGCAAAATCCAGGATCAACATTGGCACAAACACATTTCCATGCACAGAGCTCTTCATTAATTTCACAAAGAGGTCTAGGCAAGCAATGGCTGTCTCATGGCAGAGGGTAACTGTTTCCACTCACTTACAAAATAACATGTCTGTCGAAGTACTCTGCTTACAATTCAAAGCTAACTTATGGAGCACATGAAAGCAAGAATTGAGCCAGCCAAGCTGAAGCAAGTAACCACATATGAGGAGATAGTAATTGAACTACATGGAGAATATTGGAAAGAGCACTTTTGGGGTCAAGGTGTTAACATCCGGAAAGTACATTTCATTTGCTATCATTCTTCAGTTGTAATGATCCTCATATCTTCATAGCTGGGCTGACCTATGTTACTCAGCTACAATGCACACTAAACTCCCATCATCCTACCTGTCTTACAAGCCATTATCTGGGTGGTGCGTTATATATATTACTCCTTTCCCTGCAGATTGATCTCAAGGAGCAGAGGAAATAACACAACTAGCACCTCTCAGAATGTTGCAATATGCACTCCAGCCACCCCACACCAGCACAGCTAATGGTATCAGGAATGTATAGTTAGTATGTAGGAGGAAGGGACACTGGGTGAAGTGCACTGCACCTGAGGATTGTAACTGACAGGATAGGATGACGAAACAGATGTCCAGATGGCAAGCATTCCTCTTCCTCCAGTAACAACGATCAAGAAATATCCTGCAGGATGAACACAGCACATGAAACTGGAGGTCTTACTTTTCCATGCTGTGGTGCTTCATCAGATAGCTTTATTCCCCAACTCCCCTCCCTGTCACATTTCCTCTGATTGGTACATTTAATGGGGTGTCATTTGCTATGACCCAGGATTAACGGCCTCCAGCGACATTTCATCTCAGCAGTACCTTCTCCAAAAATGGCACAATTGTCACTTCCTCCCAACCACACAAAAAAACCCTCATTTCAGATCAATATTTTTTTCCCAGTTAATAGCTTAAACAGTGAAAGTTTTCTTCCTTCACCTCGCACATAATGCTTGTAAATATTTTGCGTCATTGATATATGACAGATTGCTGTGCTACCTCCTGCTATTGTTGTTCAACCATGAGAATGTAGAGGAAACTAAAATCCCACAAAGCAGCTTTCTCTCCCATAAAAGAATTTACCCACAGGCTTTCAAGCTCCTAATGCCAAGTTGAAAATGCAGCTTGAGGATCAGAGTTCATGCTAAGAGGAGCAAACATTTAGGGAGATTTTTATTGCCATTTCCAATAATCATAGGGGATGTCATTTGTGACTTTAATTTCAATGCAGTGGCAGAGCCTTGATTAGAGGATTCATAAGTGGCAGTGCAGGAAAGATGGGTAAGGATTTTAAGATGAGAACATGTTCAATGGATTGAGGAAAGAGGTTGGAGATTGGGCAAGGAGGTCAAAGTTTTTTTTGGTGGGGGGGGGGGGTGAAGAGAGATGGAGACAGTACCTGAGAAGGAACTGTTAACAATAATATGGGGACAGGAAGAGATGTTGGGTGCTCAGCATTTTGTTGGGTATAGAACTGAGGGAGTAACAGGTGGGTCCCATGGACAAGACGATTTCAGAGAAGGCATGAGAGGATACAGGAGATAAAGATGAGTTCAGCTCTAGTTCTGCTTGATACGCTAGGAAATGGAGACAAGCGGCAGAGGCAGTTGAGCAGATAGTCTCAATCATAGTGAGAAAGAAATCCATGAGCTTCTTACATTTGTTGAAGGTGGGAGAGGGTTTAAGGAGATGTTTTATATTGAAAATGGTCAGTGTTATCTTTGCATTCCAGGATGATCCTGGATTAGAGAGCCACTTTGACAAAGGAGACTAGGACTCGATATGGCTTTATATGGTCTAGCCAGATCTGGTGATGAACGGCTAAACCAGTTGTCCATAGTAAATAGTACGCAGGTAGTAACAAACTTCAGAAGGCCATTGCCAGTCTGGTAAAATGAGGAGGCAGATGGCAGATGCAATTTAGTGCCAATAAGTGTAAAGTGATGGACTTTGGAAAAAAAAAATCAGAGACAGCATAATCTGAAAATTGTTTAATTTTGAAGGGTGTAAATTCATAAATCTTTAAAGGTGACAGTGCACTGCACGGGAGGAGGAGGAGAAGGTCAATCCTGATAGAAATATTCAAAACAATGAGTGGTTTGATAAGACAAAAAGGAGAAGCTATTTCCTCTGGAAAGTGAGTTGGAAAACAGAGATCATAGATTTAAAATAATTAGTAGAGTGGAAATGAGAAATTTCTTCTTAAAGAGGGTTGTTAGAATCTGGAACAATGCCTGAAAGGGTGATATAATGAAATCCTATTGGAACGTTCAGGAGACATGTGCTTGAAGAGGGCTAGGGTCATACAGAAAAAGCTGGGTGTGGGATTAATTGGATTGTTCTTTTAAAGAGGTAACATTGGTGTGATGGGCCAAATGGTGGTCTGTATTGTAAGATTCTATGCTTTAACATGCATGTAGTCCTGTGTCATAGCTGCAAAAGGCTGGCACCTCATTTTCAGGTACACCAGGTGCTATTCCTAGCATGCTTTTCTATACACATTACCATTAAATCAGTAACATCAAACTAGTGTTGGTTACATGAGCGGTACAACCAGCTATGAAGTTACAGATTGTGGTGCCATAATGTCTCTTGGATGCCCAGATTTGAGCTGCTCTGAACCTACCTCATTTTTATATTTGTTTATTCTTTCACAGGATGTGGGCATCACTGACTAGGCAAGAACTTGTTGCTCATCTATAATTGCCCTTGAGAAGGGGAGGCAGTGGCCTAATGGTATTGTCCCTGGACTAGTATTATTAGGGACCTGGGTTTGAATCCCACCATGGTGGAATTTGAATTCAATAAAAATCTGGAATTAAAAGTCTGATCATCATGATGAAGCCATTGCTGATTGTTATAAAAACCCATCTGGTTCACTAATGTCACTTAGGGAAGGAAGTCTGCCATCCTTATCTGGTCTGGCCTACATGTGATTCCAGATCCACCAACAATGTGCTTGACTCTTGAATGGCCTAGGAAACCACTGTATTTCTCAAGGGCAATTAGGGATGGGCAATAAATGCAGGTTTAGCCAGCAACGCTCATGTCCTGCATATATTAAAAAAAGTAGTGGTGAGCTATCTTCTTAAACCACTGCAGTCCATGTGGTGCAGGTCCACCAACCGTGGAGGGATTTCCAAGATTTTGACCCAGCTGCAGTGAAGGAATGGCAATATAAGTTCCAAATCGGTGGTGTATGGATTGAACGTTTATGGTTGTAAATGGGGTGTCCTGGATCATGTTGAGCTTCTTGAGTATTGTTGGATCTGTACTGATCCAGCCAAGTAGACAAAATTCTGTCACACTCCTGACTTGCGCCTTGTAAATGGTGGACAGGCTTTGGGGAATCAGGTGGTCAGTTACTCACCACAGGATTCCCAGCCTCTGACCTGCTCTTGTAGCCACAGTACTTATATGGCTGGGTTGGTTAAACTTCTAGTTAATGGTAACCCCTAAGACGTTGATGATGGGGGATTCAGATAGTATTGCTATTGAATATCAAGAAGTGGTTGGATTCTCTTGTTGAAGATGGTCATTACCTGGCACTTGTGTGGCGCGAATGTTACTTACCACTTGTCAGCCCAAGCCTGAATGTTGTCCAGGTCTTGCTGCATATGGACATGGACTGCTTCAGTATCTGAGTAGTCACAAATGGTGAACATTGTGCAATCATTAGCGAACATCCCTACTTCCGACCTTATGATGGAAAGAAGGTGAAGCAGCTGAAGGTGGTTGGGCTGAGGACTCCTACAATGATGTCCTGGGACTGAGATGATTGACATCCAACCACCACAACCACAATCCTTTGTGCTGGGTATGACTCCAACTAGTGGAGAGTTTCCCCTGATTCCCATTGACTCCAGTTTTTCTAGGTCTCCTTGATCCCACACTTGGTCTAATGCTGCCTTGATGTCAAGGGCAGTCACTCTTGCCTCACCTCTGTTCAGTTCTTTTGTCCACATTTGGACCAAGGCTGTAATGAGGTTAGGAGCTGAATGGCCTTGGTGGAACCCAAACTGAGCAGATTATTGCTGTGTAAATGCCGCTTGATAGCACTGTTGATGACCCCTTCCATCACTTTGATGAGCAAGAGTAGGCTCACGGGGCAGTAATTGGCCAGGTTGGATTGGTTTTGCTTTTTGTGGACAGGACGTACCTGGGCAATTTTTCACATTGGCAAGCAGCTGTTGTACCTGTACTGGAACAGCGTGGCTTAGGGGTACAGCTAGTTCTGGAGACAGGCCTTCAGTACTATTGCCAGAATGCTGTCAGTGCCTATGGCCTTTGCTGTATCCAGTGCCTTCAGCTGTTTCTTGATATCATGTGGAGTGAATCCAAACTGTCTGAAGACTGGCATCTGTGATGCTGGGGACCTCAGGATGAGGCAGAGATGGATCATCCACTTGGCACTTCTGGAGGAAGATGGTTGCAAATGCTTGGCATTGGGTAGTGCCACATGATAGAAGATATCCTCAATGTGATTATACAGCTCACTGGTTTGAGAACAGAATCATAGAATGATAAAACATAGGAGACCATTCAGCTTACCATGCCTGTGCCAGCTCTTTGCCAGAGCTATAGACTCATGCGCCTGCACTTTTCCCAAAGGCCAGCAAATATTTGCCCTTAAGTATTTATGCAATTCCCTTTTCAATGTTGTTATTGAATTAGTTTCCACCACCCTTTCAAGCAGTGCATTCCAGATCATAACAATTTAACGTGTAACCTTAAAATGTGTCCTCTGCTTACCAACCTTTCTGTCACAGAATAAATAAGGAAAAACTTGATCAAAAAGCTTCGATATTTTGCACACCTTTGACAATTCTTAACCTTCTCTGCTCTAAGCAGAATAACCCGAGTTTCTCTCGTCCATCCAGATAACTGAAGTCTTTCAGGAGGCACAGAACTTAAAAAGCAGCAGAATTTGCAAAGCACATAAAACAAGCACCAGAACAATTTGAGAATGTGATATCACAGTAAACAGAGGAAGAGGATTTCACATCGTAAGGAAAGGCAGCAGGGGTAAGTTACAGTAAATATTTAATTTAGCCTACCTATGAAGGCTTAAGCCTTCAAGTTGTTTTTGGCAAATTTAGATAGTAACCTAATAAAGGGCACGGCAAAGCACTGCAATCCTGTCGAATGCACATCATGTTCCATGTGGGAACTCCAGGACCCTTCTGGTGACTTGGACAGCCAATTGTGCAGCAAGTGCCGTCAGCTGGAGGAGCTCAAGCTCCAGTTTTGGAGCTCGAGCAGCAACTGTGAATCCAGCGCTATGTGGGCTCAGAGATACATGGATAGCACATTTCGAGGTGGTCGCCCCACATCTTAAGAGTGTGCAAGAAGAGAATCAAGCAGGTGATGCATTAGCTCCCAAGTGTATCTTGCTCTCTAATCAGGAATCAGTTCTGAACTCTGGTGAGGTTAACGGTTCCTCTGGGGATTGTGGCCAGAGCCAAGTCCATGGCACCATGGGTGGCTCAACAATACAGCAGGAGGAGGAAGGTTGGTCAGAAAAGCAATGAGGAACAGTCAGGCATTTCTGCGGCCAATACATTCCAGAATGGTATGTTGCCTTCCTGGTGCCAGGGTCAAGGAGGTCACCAAGCAATTACAGAACATTCTGATGGTGAGGTGATGAACAGCCAGAGGACACGGTCCATATTCGTACCAATCACATGAGTAAAGTCCTACAGGCATATTTTAGGAAGCTAGGAAAGAAATTAAGCAGTACCTCAAAAGATAGTAATCCCCAGATTAATCTCAGTACCAACTGGGAGTATAGAAATAGGAGGATAGAGCAGATGAATGTGTGGCTAGAAGGATGGTGCAGGAAGAAGGATTTCCACAGGTTCTAAGGGAGTTAGGACCTGTACAAAGCTGGATGGGGTTGTGCTTCAACAGAATCAGGATCAATATCATCACAGGGAGATAGTATTTTTGGGGAGGGTTTACATTAGCTTGGCACAGGGATGGGAATCTGAGCATAGATTCAGTGGTGAGAAAAGCAAAGCTGGAAATGGATGGCAGAACATTAGTAAACGAGTGTGAAAGGCAGAAGAAATAAAGGCTAGAAAATAAACAAAAAAGGTTTGGTGGTATTTATGATATATACTTCAATGCATGGAGTCTAGTGTCAATGACACATGTATTGAGGGCATGGATAGACATGGGGAAGTATGATATCACAGCAAATACTGAAACATGGCTTAAAGAAGGGCAGGAATATAAGCTTAGCCTGCTAGGTACAGGGTTTTTGGACAAGATAGGAGTTAAAAAAAAGAGTCAGGGAAGGTTACAGTATTGGTTAAAGAAACAGGTACATCCATGAGGAAGAGTATGCTAGGAAGATCAAGTAAGGTTCAACAGAACAAGAAAAAGAAATGGGCAATCACACTGCTAGGAATATATTATAGGTTCCCAAACAGAGGAAGAGAAAGAGCAAATGTGGGCAAATTTCTGAAAGAAGTGTGGTCACAAAATGGCAATAATAATAGTGGACTTCAATTACCCTAATGTTAACAGATAAAATCAGTGCAAAAGGTGTGGGGGGCACCAAAGTTTTCAAATGTACTCAGGCAAAACTATTTAGCCAAAAGAAGTAAGTCCAACAAGGGAAGATGCAGTTCTGGGCTTAGTTTTTGGGAAGAAGCTGGAAGTGTATGACTAGGAGAGCATTTTGGTAGTAATGATTACAGTTCAGTTAAATTTAGCATAGTTATGGAAAAGAGCAAAGATAGTACAACAGTAAAAGTTCTCAACTGTGGAAAGGCTAATTTTACCAAGTTGAGGGGTGATCTAGCAAAAGTGGACTGAACACAGCTATTTGAAGGCAAATCAATGTCAGAGCAGCAGGAGGCTTTCAAGGAGAAGATAGTCCAGGTTCAGAGCAAATATATTCTCTCAAAGAAATGGATGGTACCCAAATCTACAGTCCCCTGGATGTCAAGGAGCACACAGGGCAGGATAAGGCTACAAAGGGAAGCTCATGTCAGACCAGAGTGCTCAATACTGCAAAAAAAAACAACCTAGGAGTATAGAAAGTGCAGGGGTGAAATTAAAACAGTAATCAGGAAAACAGAGGGCATGCAAAAATACTGTCAAGTAAAAACAAGGAAAAGCATCAGGTTTTATAAATTACATAAAGAGTAAAAGGATAACCAAAGAAAGAGCAGGTAATGTGTGTATGGAGGCGGAAGACGTGGGCATGGTTCTTAATACTTCGCATCTGTCTTCACAAAACAGGGTGACAATGCACACATTGTAGTTAAGGAGTGTGAAATAATGGATGAAATAAAGAAAGCGAGAGGGGAAATATTAAGGAAATTAGCAGCTTTGAAACATAGAAGATGGAAACAGAAAATTTATGACGGAGGAGGAAGAACATTGTGTCTGTGCTGGCCATATTGACATCACACAGCACAACTGGGTGATGCAACACCAGCATACCCAATTTAGATCATGGTAGCCCTGGCAACCAATGCTGATTTCTTTGCTGATGGACCTGTTGCCTTTTTGATCTCTCATCACAGAACCTTTACAGTGCAGAAGACCATTCAGCCCATCAAGTCTACACTGACTCTCAAAGAGCATTCTACCTAGTCCTAGCCCCTGCTTTATCACCGTAACCTTACATATTCATTCTTTTTACATATTAATCCAATTCCCTTTTGAGTACCCTCGATCAAACCTGCCTCCACTACCATCTCAGGAAGTTTGTTTTAGATTCCAACCATCTCTGGGTGAAATTTTTTTCCCTCACATCACATTTACTCCTTTTGCCAATTATTTTGAATCTGTGCCCTCTAGTTCTTGATGTTCTCAAGTGGGAACAGTTTCTTACAATTTACCCTGTCCATACCCCTCAGGATCCGAATACCTCTATCAAGTCTCCTCTCAGCTTTCTTTTCTTGAAGTAAAACAAGTCTCAACTTCTCCAATCTATCCTCATAGGTACAGTTCTTTATCCCTGGAATCATTCTTGCAAATCTCCTCTGTACTCTCCACAACACCTTCAAGTATGGCGCCCAGAACTGGAGGCAGTATACAGTATTCATACATGCCCCCAGCATTCCGTGTCGAAGGACATTTGAATATTCCAGAAAATTTGTAACCTGTTGTCAATGGCGCACCACCTAGCATTTGGAGTCTTCTCACTAAGAGTGGGCTGCTTGGCTTCAGTTCTAGCAACAAGGTTAGCCTTGAACCAGTCAGCATTTTCCACCCTTGCTTCCCATATATTGAGAGCGCGGTATTGTAAATGGTATCTTGAAGCATGTTCCATTTCACTCCTTGCACTCCTGTCTGGGAATTCCAGAGAGCGCCTGTTCAATTGAGTCGTGAAGCTGTTGATAAAAGGACAACATTTCTGCTTTGAATGAAAAAACTTCAAGGATTGTAGCCTAACCCTGGTGTACACCAGTGAGTGATCTATATTACAGTCAGCAGCAGGTTTGAGAATTCTGTTGAATGTCATGTTTGGTAATAATCAGGTCCAGTTGGTGTCAATGCCCTGATCCTGACACATTGTGGCATGGTTTGGTCTGAAAGAAAGTGTTAGATAAACAAAGCTTCTTGTAGCAGCAAAGCTCAAGCAGTCTCTGTCTGTTCTCATTTATATTTCCCTTGCCATGGTATCGGAGGTAGGAGAGGCATGCCTCAAGAGTCCGTGCTCACACTCTTGCATTTAAGTTGCCTAGCCAATAAAGATGTTCTGACTTAGTGATTCTGCTGATAGCAGTGCCAAGCTCCTTGTAGAACTGGCCTTTCACCTCTTTAGTAGGGTGCTGCACTGGACCTTGGATACTCATGAGGTTAACTGGCTCTGTTTGAGTTCAGGGATGGATAGAGAGAACATGTTCTGAACCAACTGGGGAGCGGCCTTCAACCCACCCCAGATCATACCCCAGTCTACTCTCAGTGCCACTGCCGGCAATAATGGTCATGATCGCAGTCTTATAGGCAACAGGACATGCCAGAATGAGGTTCTCCAACCTGATCCCCAGCCATTAGAACACTAGGAGCAGTGCAGTCACTGGATTTAGAGAGAGAAGCATGTATGGGGTTAGTCTGGAGTTTAGGATCATTAGAACTCCATGGTAGCAGATTACCCTGCAAGTAGTAATAGACCCATGACCCACTGGGCAGAATCATTTTTGACATTTTTTTTAAGCATATCTTCATACACACTTTTTCCCCTCCAGGGAACAGTGGGGAGGTGGTTTAAGGATTCCAGGCTGATTATAAGCATAATGAACGTTCTTCCTGGTGCCAAATCCTGGCACGGATCTTAAATCCAGAGCTTCTGGGCCAGAGGTAGGGATGCTACCACTGTGCCACAAGGTCTCCATTTTTGACATTGTAAATAGTAAACTTTATCACTGTTTGTACTGATCATTATACATTTATGTTTTAAACTTCAATAATTTATATCCAGAGATGCAATCTATTGGAATGTATACTCTTTCATCCATTGAGGATGAGATCATATAGTGGCACTTGATAACATTCAGTAAGCTGGTAGAGTGACAAGGATTTGCTGTTCAATCCCTGGAACTTACTACATTTACTAAAAATAGATCAGATAAAAATATGCTCTGGTTTATGGGCAACAGGCTTCCTTAGAGGTGGCCTATTAACGATGAACTAGAGGAAAACATCAAAAGAAATTAAACAACTTGCATTTATTTAATACCTCATCACGTCCTCAGGATATCCCAATGCACTTTATAACCAATCAATCACTTTTTGGAGCACAGTCACTGGTATGCAGACAATTTGCTCAAAGCAATGTCCCACAAACAACAAAGTAATCAGATAATTTTGTTTTGGTAGTGATGGCTGAGGGAGGAATACTGGTTAGGACACCAGGAAAGCAACCTGCTCTACTTCAAATATGGGAACTTTTACAACTGCCCAAGCAGACAGATGGCCCTTGGGTAACTGTTTCACCAGAAGGTACTAACCTATAACCACAATTCCATTACAGGGTTTGAACCCACAACCTTATCAAATTATAGAGCAGGCTCAAAGGGCCGAATGTTTACTCCTGCTCCTAATTCGTATGTAACCTTCTGACTTGGGTGAAAATGCTACCAGTGGAGCCAAACTGAAATTTAGTATTGTAAACCTCAATGTATTATGGGAGGTTCCAAGACTCCAATTCCTACAATTTGGTTATGGAAACATTGGCAAAATAGATCTCAAATAGATGCACATGTGTAAGTGAATCAGCAGCCTGGAAGCCAATTCAATGAAACTTGAGCTTAAGTCTCAAAATAGCATTGATAAGCTAGCAGACATAAGAAAACAATGGCAGAGTTCAAAAGTTTCCCACGATGTAAAAAAAACTGAACAAACTTGTTGCACAGTTCTGATGAAAGGTCATCAACCTGAAACATGAACACTCTCTCCAGAGTTGCTTTCTGACCTGACAACTATTTCCAGCATTTTCATATTTCAGATATTCAGAATCTGCAGTGTTTTGCTTTTGCATCAGGCCTTCCAGTCATCTGACTGGAAGTGTGCCACTATCATTTCCCCAGTCTCATCACATCTGGGATATTAAAAGGGGCTCCAGTACTTGCATGTAGAGGCTGAAAGAATTCAATCCACTGGCTCTTAGTTAAACTCTAGTGTAGCTGCTGGCTGAGGCTCACATGCAATTGTTTGCTGCTACAGCCTAGTAGTGTACTCACATTCAATTCAGCTATCCACATATAATAATGACCCTTGGAAGAGATTCCAGAACCTGTTACTTGTTGCAGATTTAACTTGTTGCCACGTTTTGGAGAGGAGAAGATATAACTCCATCCAGTGGCAAAGAGCAGGTACTTCAGCAACATAAAGAAAACAGATCAGAATTAAGAATTTTCTGACAGCAAATTAAACAGTATAACATGGAATTCAGATCAACACATCGTATTCGACCACTTCCCCTACCTCAGTAGTAACCAAATCTTAAAAGGCGTTTGTGCTGTAGTTCAGAATAAAAGGCAATAGTACTTGCCTCAAAGTTCATCAACATTCTCTACTTATTAACCTGCAAACTATACCATTTGAAAAGATTCACAAATATTGGAAACTTCTGAGATGAGCAACTCTCCCACACATTTTAATATTTACATTTTATGCAAAATATGTCAAGATTTCAAACTAGTATCTCCAGTGAAGCTAGAACATGCCAAATAATTACTGTTGCTACTTTGAAGATTGTACAATATAAAAAACAAAACAGAAAATGGCAGTGAATACATAGTTACTCAACAATACAACTGTACAATCTGGAAACACTCATGAAAATAGAAAGTAAAATATCAGGTATTCGAGCTTAATTCAGAAACTTAATTTTTAAAAGATAATAGGTAGGTTGAATATGAAATAAGTGTAGTAAATAGAACAAATGCAGACTATACAGCCATTAGTAATTAAAGTCACTGCGCTAACTCCATTGCTGCTTTAGAAAGGAGCATGTTTACAAAAAAAAAATCACATCTGTAGTATGTTGGCATCCCACATCTGTTCCATAGTAACTGTTCATTATAAAACTGAACATTAGAAATGTATAAAATGTATTTTTTATATAATAGAAAAAGGCCAATTTTGAAAGCTGCAGAGAAATATAGCACTCAGGCAAGGTCAGTACAACATGCAAAAATCAACTGAAGGTGAAGCAAAGCTTAGAAAGCATTTTACATATCTTACAGAAACGATTAGATTCTGCAGAAACCATATGCCAATGAAACCCTCAGGGCAGTAAATTTGACTCTTCTGCACATTTAACGAGGTTAAAAGTTGAACACGTCTGGATTTCAATCAATCATTCAGCCCACATCCCTGCAGTGAATTACATTTTTCCAGGTTATTTCAATGTGCTTCTTCATTAAGTGTATATAAATTGAGATATTGCATTTGAAGGCTCAGCCTACCAAAATAAGTATGCCTATTGCTGGTTTTTGTTTTGAGGCAGCTTTTTCTGTAACCAGTTAAACAAGCAGATTTGAACTAGTATAAAATTACAACACTGCAGTGAACAAACATCAATTAAAGTGTGCACAAGATGTAGCTGGTATCAGAAGTCCTGCTCATGGTTGTTACCAACTGAAAAACAGACGCGAGCTGGACAATGTTTATAAACCTTCAGAATTTATAGCAGAACAATTCCCTATTTTTGTGTAACAGGTAACTGAAAGCTTTACTATTAGATTTTGCAAAAGACTAAAAAAGCAATTAAACGTTTCACAAAAGAAAATAAAATAGTTTTACCTGAGGCAATACAAATATTAGTACTGAGTTCTTTAATTAGAAGATGATTAGAATTAGCAATAGAGTGTACTTGCTTTTGCAATAAGGGGAGGCTCAAGATAAGGGAATTACAAATATGGCAGGAAGCTCAATTCTTTTGGCCACATTTTACTATTTACTTATTTTTTTTATTAATTTCCACAAAACTTTAAAGGGTACAGCATAAACTTCTCTTCATAATCAGTCTCAGATGCCCTCTACTGGAGAAACAAAAACAAGCTTAAAAGACGACTTGTTTCTTTCTCTAATTCAATTTTGATTATATATTCTTAACAAGTGAAATCCTTCACCCCTGCAAAAGAAGCTAGAATTTGACGTGGCCTCCTGTTTTTTTAACTCATCCAAATCTCTTTTGTAATGTAGGTTTAAATGAATACTCCAGAGAATAACCTCAAATTGTATGAGTTGAGTATCTGAAAGAAATTAAATCTCAAAAAAATTTTGCACTGGACACAACTTTGTAACCAAACACTGTCTCTTGTAGGACAGTAACCTGGCTCTATTGTACTCTAAAGTGATGAAGATGACAAGAACACTGATAATATGGAGGACAGTCAAATATTCCTGACAACAACACTGCACTGGGTGGTCCACTGAAAGCAAATTTAACAAGCTATTCCAATCTCCCACTAAGCGGTCCTCTCATTTCCTCCCTCATGCTCCCCACCAATACACAGGGTGGTGACTTGTGGTCAAATTAAATATGTAATATAAGCAGGTAGGTAAGTTTAATCTTCCTTGCCTTCAGAAAAGTTTGCAGCACATCATGGAGCAAATTAAACATGCCATTGCCTCTCCTGGTGTATTCATTTTTTTATTGAGGTAGTCAAGTTTGTTGGCTGGAACGAGTGGCTTCTACTTCCTTCTATTGCGATCAATGTATAGGGAATACTTCCCAAATGCTTGCTTTCCACAGAAGACCAATCTTAATGCAATGCTCTACACTTAACTATACTATACAGTAAGACATGGATATGGAGAATCAATTACTTTCAGATAAGATTTTAGAGCAGCAATATTAAACCCAGCTTTTACATTTAATTGTTCATTTTCAAGTAATGTTTAGTAAAGCTGTACTACTTCAATTAGAAACTTTTGTTTAGTTAATTTTTATGTACTGTGCTACTACTGTGAATATTATAGCAGTTTAACATCTTTTAGAGACTGATGTTAATGGGGATCTTATTGAGGGAGTATTACAGTTGCTATATTATTTACAATACCCATAAAACTCCCCCCAAATGAAATGTCTTGTCAAAATATTGTGAAATCATTCCAAAAAAAATTAAGTAGTGCACACAAAAGAAATGCAAGTATACCAAAGATTCCTTCCCCCCACAAAAACAAAGGAGGAAACAAATACTCATGTGAAAAGGAAGACTATTTATACTAAGTATTCATTGGCACAAATCAAGTTCAACAGGAGTGAAGAAAAAGGACATTTAAGTCAATAAAGCCTCAATGAGCTCTTTTTAACTCAGGACAGCAACAGCTCAGTGGGGCTTCACAACCCATGACCACAAACCTCTCATATCTAACGGGGTGATGGCGAGTAAGGGCAAAGGGAGATGAGTGGGGTGGGAGAAGCCCACGAAGAATGAAGCTCACATCTCAGCCATATCCTGAATCCTTCCAGGGGGTTTTGCTTCAAAAATTCATCTATAAACATATAAAGCTGTCAGGTACTTCTCTTTTTCTCTCCTCTGCACCAAAACTTGAAACTCTGCAGGCAAAATCATCAGAGCATCCCAAAGACAGGAAGAAAAAGAAAAAACACGACAACAAACTCAGCTGTCCTATCACAATTAAACAGGAAGGAGGGTCAAATACATTATATTTAGACATTAAGTAGTCATGCACACAAAGTTCTCACCTTGTTGATTTTTGAAACAAATCCAGTGTTTGAGAATAGGAGTCACATATCAATTACATAAAGAAATGTTCATTGGTCATCATAGATAGGCTGACAAGAGATGGCACAAGACCTCAACTTCGTACTCTGATTAATTAAGTGAACTTGGAGGATCATAAGTCCACGTGAATGAATGTTTTGTTTAAAAGGATCAAAGCACTGAAGGAGGCCATTCAGCCTATTGTGCCTGTGCTGCTTCTTTGAAAGAGCTATTCATTTTCTACCAGCTCACTGTTATCAAATGAAATAAATGGTCTGATATAATGTCCTTTATAATGATTGATGAAAATCTGATTAAAATGTTATGTTTGAGATATAAATTAGTGTTTGATTATAAAATTTCACCAATGTACAATTCCATGGTTCATGGTTTCTACAGCACCTCAACAGTTGAGGGAATTGTGTGTTTTTTTTAAAAAGTGAAAATCCAAAATATAGATTTTAAAGGTTTAATTTAAAGTGGTGTTACTGCACTTAAATATGCAAGTAGAAGATGCAGGCTAGCAGTGTCTGATGAAGAAGGGATGCTTAAAATTTAATGAAATGTTTAAAATGTTAGAGATAAACTGCAGTTTATGGATTGCTTGAATGCATGTTTACCTCCTTCCCTTTTCTAAATCCTCACATAGTTGCAATTAAGCAGAGGATTTAAAATATTTCATGCCATACCCAGCACTTCTTACGTTACACTGAATTAAGCTACCAAGAAGTATTTTTGAACCTTGCATAAATTTCACATATAGTAAAATCTATAAATTCAAAAGGAACATTTTGTTTAAAAAACACACCTTAGTTTCAAGACAATATAAATTGCATGCATATAAAGATTGTAGATAATCTGCATTGCTCATCCAGATCCACTGTGCTTCTTAGTTAATTCCTGTAACTGAACTCCAAGCTTCAAGTCCAGTTGATGGACACAAAGATGATTGCAGCACAGGAGGGGATAAAGAGAGTACTGGTTCCCATTGAAACTGTGAAATAGAGCAGGATTACTCATCTGTGGTACATTTTTCTATCATTTCTTGGCAGAAATCAGTCATTACAGCCTGGCAGCATTGTTCCATTCCAGGCTGGTCAGCTGTAATACTTTCCTGCGGACTGTTGAGTGCATCGATCGTTTTCTCTTGAAGCTGAACAGTGCAGCTTTGCTCACTATTGAATTCTGTACTCTGTGCAGCAGCTGTGTATCCTGGATATGAAGAAATCAGATTTGTACAGGTGATGGAGCCAATGCTTCTTTGGGTGTTCAGCATTGAAAGAGGGCACTCTGGGGAGGAATACTTTGCTAGTGTCTGAATTTGTTCAGCAGTCAAGGCTGCTTCTTTACACACCTGCTTGCAAAGGACAGATAAATTATCCCAGGTTTGACCCATACAAACTTTTAACTGGCCCTTCTCTTGCAGTAACTTTTCCTTTTCACACAACTAAATGGTTGGTGGGGAGGGGAGAGAGAGAAAGAAAAATAATTTTTAAAAAAAGTATATACAAACAGACATTTTCTATTACTCAAATTTTTGACGTTGGTGCAGATTTTAAAGCAAAAATACATGACAGGTTACTGGTGCAGGAAGACTACCATTTATGGGTAATTGCACACAGGATAATATCACACACGCAAAAAACGATGTTATTAAAAACAACAAAAATGGTTATTTTTCCATTTATAAAAAACACCTAAAGACCATCCTTTTTATTCAACCTACCAGCTTATGTATTTCACATTCCAGATTTTGAATGCAGTCAAGTTTCCGCTTTCGACAACGTTGCGCTGCAATTCTGTTTTTGCTGCGGCGTCGTACATCATGGATATAATCCAACTGTTCTGGATTCAGTTTATGCAGTTTCAGCATTGTTTGAAAGTCATTTCTAGACAACAGTGTAATTCTCTCAACAGGAAATGGTAGTTTTACCTAGAAGGAACCAAGTGCACAAATTACATTCACAAAAGTCAGGAGAATTACATGATAAATTTTAGGCGCATTAAGGAAAAATCCATGATTCTTCTATCCATTTATCAGCTGAAGGCATTTTCTATTATTTTTCTTCAATTAAACTAACTTGCTGAAATCAGACTTTCAGGGTTTTCATGAGCAATCAAAGGTTTACTGGGAACTAAACTTGAGCAAACCAGTCAACAATTTCTCCAGTTAAGTAGGCAACATTTGAAATTTATAGGAGATAGATGTTTTTCAAGTCATACACCACCAATAAATTGAAAAAATCCACATACCTCAAGTCTTCCTATTTGGGATATTTGGTCTGGCAAATATTTAAGATATAACAGATTTTAACCAAGTAGATTGGCAGGAAAAGGGGGTATGTGAGGAAAATGTGGGCATGGAATTCCTACTGGTGCCCTATTCACAAAATACACTGGTTTTTCAGAGGTGAAGTTAAGCTGAATTTTCTGTATAAACTTATTACCATAAATCAGATTGCAAAAATCTTTCATTTATCAGCTCAGATGTATGCATGTATGCAACTGGGCATTCTCCAGCTCCACAAGGAGAAATTGGATTGCCAGGAAATGGGCCATTTTTCAACTGACTGTATTAATGCTCTTGATCTTACTTTTTAATTGGCTTCAGTTAAGCACTGCTTTCCTCAATTAACTAATTACTTCAGTAGAGCAGTGCTTACCAGTATGATTTCAACTGACTACTAGGGCAGAATTTTCTACTGGTCAGCAGAACAGAAACAGGCATGGACCCTATCGCCGCCCGCAATCGAGTCCACCCTGCCATTTTACGTGGGGGGACCAATTAAGGCCTGCCCAGCATGAAACGCAGCTCCTAAGGACAACGGGAGTGGGCGGGCAGTAGCGGGACTGCTATGACCACCGGGTCCAATGGCAACCCGGCAGCCTGTTTAAGAGAGCTCCTGCAGCCTTGCAAAGGCTGTCAAACATGGCCAGCAGAAGGACTCCCCAGGGTGCTGCTGGTGAGCAGGTTAGGCAGGAGGGTAGGGCAGAGGGGCACCGTGCCCCTCATTTCTCAGGCGATTGCCCTGCTGCCCTCCTTGAGGAGGCAGCACGGCGGGGGGTCCACGTTCCCAGGGACAGGAGGAGGAGGCCCCACACATGACCAAAAGTGCCTGGGAGGACGTGGCAGAGACAGTGATCTCCCGCAACGTGGTGAGACGCACCTGGATCCAGTGCCACAAGTGTTTCAACGACCTCTTGCGCTTGGGAAAGGTGAATACCATGTTGGCCTTCGTCACTTAACCCATCAGGTAGGCTTTCCCCCTTGGCTAAAATAATGATAAAAACAAAAAAACTGCGGATGCTGGAAATCCAAAACAAAAACAGAATTACCTGGAAAAACTCAGCAGATCTGGCAGCATCAGCGGAGAAGAAGAGTTGACGTTTCTCAAGGATTTGAAACATTAACTCTTTTCTTCTCCGCCGATGCTGCCAGACCTGCTGAGTTTTTCCAGGTAATTCTGTTTTTGTTTCCCCCTTGGCTGCCCACCACCCCCCCAACTCTGAGTACAGTTACTGCATTGAATCATTGACGGCATGTGTCCTTCACTGGGTGGGCCAGCAGATATTGCCCATACCTAAGTCACCCTGAGAGGGTGGTGATAAGATACCACAGCGTGTGGTACAGTGACACCCACATTACTGTTTTGGGGGCAACCTGGAGGATCTGCACCTAGGCACAGTGCTGGAACTGCAAAACATATCAAGGTCAAGATCCTGACAAGCTGGGAGGGGAGCTTCCAGGTGGAGAGACACCGATCCATCTGCTGCCCTTCGTGTTCCACATGATTGCACCTCCTTGCTTTGCAAGGTTAGACAGCGTGGTGAAGCCCTGCAATGTTCCACTCTGGTTGGGGTGGGACGGCAGCGAAGAGATTCCAGGTACAAGTTGCACTAATCAATGCTCTTCTCTCCTTTCCAGGAGAAGAATGCTCATAATGCCGCTGAGCAGTTGAGGACTGGTAGAGAGCCGGCCCAGTTGACAATCATTACTAGGTTCAAGCAGGAGGCCCTCGATCTGGAGAGGCGCCATGAGCCCAGGTCCACCGGTGTTGGTGAGGCTGGGGTGCCACGGGCAGGTAAGTTTGCCCAGCACTGAGGTCACCATTAGTGTCCCAGCAGTCTCGGCAGTGCTGAATGTTCAGTGATTGAAGTTTGCAACATGGCTTGACCATTACTTATGGAAGGATGAGCGCATAATGATCCGGGGGACAGGGATGCACATTGACATTGTGTCCATGTTAAGTGATCCAACGTCCTTGTTCTTCCTTTCAGCATCAGCTGAGCAGGGCCAGGAGGAGGCAGCACAGGGGCCCCCTCTCACACCTGAGGGCCCTGAAGTCTCTGACCCACCAGCGTCAGACCATCCCTGCCAGGCAGGCACCAGCGCAGATACTAGCACCTCAGTGGGAATCAGATCATCGGCTAGTGTCCCGGAGCACAGCGGTGAGGGCACTTCACAGTCGCTGGAGGAGTTGGCGGAGACAGAGTGCCCATGGCGCCAGCAGTCAGAGGACTGCAGGGGACCAGGTGCATGCTCGGTCTGTGGCTGATGGTGAGCCTCTGGAGTCGTCCGTGAGGCAGCAAACACTGGAAGTCCAGCAGGGTGTGCGGGAAGATCTGGCGGAGATACATGAGGCTCTGCTTGGCTTGGTCTTTGTGGTGGAGGAGTCCACACGCTCTATCACTGATGCAATGAGCCTCATGGCCAAGCATCATGTTTCCTCCCTGGAACCAGTGGCGACTCTCATGGAGTGGCTCCTCCAGGAGACCAATCAGGGCTTCCTGGGGATGCGCTCTGACCAGCAAGCCCTCACATTGGCATTGACCTCTGCTGGTTAGTGCCAGTGTGGGAGATGGTCCGAGCACTGAGTTTCCAGCTTAGTGCCCATCCATCTACAGTGAGCAGAGAGATCTGAAGCAACCTCATGCTGGTGCAGTGGCTGCCCGTCATCTCTGCGGGCTCCTCTCAGGGTGCTCCGGATGAGGGCAGCAGCTCCTCCGCCCCTCTGCCAGAGAACATTACATCCAATGAGGCTGTGACAACTGGGGAGATGCCGGCTGTGGAACTGGCCGTTCCCTCCTAGGCGGGGCCAGCACAAGAGGACGGCCGCCAATGTCATCGAGGCCAACAGGACAGCACTGTGAGCAGGCTGTCTCAGATGCCAGTGCCAGCAATGGGGGGAGCACCTAAACGTAGCACCCAAAAGTATAAATTTAAGGAACCTTAGGCACACCACAAGTTTCTCACTGGTGCTTTTGTGCTGCCCCGCAATGAGGTCACGATTAGTTGTTGTGCTGTTTAACACCTTTGTCATTTTGTTTCCTTAAGTGAATTTTGTTATACCATTAAATTTAGACACGTGACCATGGCTAAGGGTGACTCTTTTCCTCTGCAGGTGGATGGTTACCCATGATGTTGAGTGAGTTGTATCACACCGAGCTTGACAAGGCCCTGAGTTAATGTTCCTATCCAGTCAGATTTAGCACTCAGGTATCGAGTATGCAGCCTGTTTTGTTGGAGGTCTATCTGTGGTGTTCTAGCTGAAGGTTTGTTGGATTAAAGCCTCCCAGGTGTCCCTGCCTCCCTAGAGCATGCCCAAGTCAGCGTTTACCTCCTCAGCATTTCCCTGTGTGTGCTCATCCTCGGACTCACTGCTGGACTCAGCGTGTGCAGCCGCAGCAACTGTGTCTACATCATCTTCATCCACAGTGTCGCCTCTTTCCAGCGTAAGATTGTGGAGAGCGCAGCATGCAACCACTATCAGCGACAAACGATCTGGGGAGTGGAGTGCGCCACCTGAACGGTCCAGGCATTGGAAGTGCACCTTGAGAAGACCAATGATTCTCTCCACCACAGCCCTTATGGAGGCGTGGCTCCTGTTGTACCGCTGCTCAGCTTCTGTTCTTGGATGGCAGAGAGACATCTTTTGAGAGGATAGCCCTTGTCATCCAGCAGTCATCCATCCAGCCGGGCTGGAGCACTGAAGAGCAACGGTACCTGGGAGTGTCTGAGGATGTCGGCGACGTAGGAGCTGCCTGGGTACCTTGCACAGGCTTGCAGAATCAGCATTCTGTGATCTCACACTATCTGCACGCTCATGGAGTGGAAGCCCTTCCTGTTGACGAAGGCACCGGGATCACCCACTGGTGCCTTGATGGCCACATGCGTGCAGTCTACTGTACCTTGGACACGGGGGAAGCCAGCAATCGCTGCAAAGCCTCTGGCTCACTCTGTCTGACTGGCCTGGTCTCAGTGGTAGTGGATGAATGTCAATGCACACCTGAGGAGAGCGTCTGTCACCTGCTTGACACAAGTGTGGACAGCTGACTGGGAGACACCGAAAAGATCACCCACCGAGTCCTGGAAAGAGCCAGAGGCATAGAAGTTGAGAGCAGCTGTGACCTTTAGAGCCACTGGTATGGGGTGCCCACCCACACAGTTAGCAGATATCTCAGGGCCTATCATCTGACGGATAGAGTTGACTGTGTTCCTTGAGAGATGGAGCCTCCTTTGGCACTACACCTCTGACATATTGAGGTAGCTGCTTCGCCGCCTGTATACCCTGGCAGCAGGGCAGTGGCATCTTCTGCAGCCCCTTCCGCCTTGGACTTCCTGTTGGCCCTGCACCTCTCCTCCCAACTGGAGGCTGAATGTGCACCCTGGCATCCTCCCACTTCTAGCCCTCCTTTCCTCCTCAGAGGTGGTGCCTCCAGTGGAGAGCATAACTCCCATCCCCAAGCTAAGCGAAGGCTTCCTGAAACCTGCAGGCCCCAAAAAGGATCTTCATTGTAGAGTGCTGACCTGAAGGTTGAGAGTCCTGTCCGAGGAGCTGTGGAGAGTTTTGCAGTGTTTCTGCTCACAAAGGTAAGTATCAGTAACTTTCAAAATTAAATATCTGACTAAGCACATTCGCGACCCCACTGACCCCTATCCCGTCCGCGGATGAGGTTTATACAAATGTGTCCTACTCGCCTGCTAGTTGCACCCGTGCAACGACCTGAAGATCGCATGGGACCCGAAAAATCGCCATCAACTGGTGCCTTAAGTGGCCCGTTAATTAATGGCAGGCGCGCATTGGAGATCATCGTGCGTGCGCCCGCCTACCGAAATATCGTGACGGCGCGCCATGACGTTGGGATGCTCGCCCGACATCACCTTGCGTCATTTTACATGTCGGCATGTGATGCCCACCCCTGCACGTCAATGGGAAAATTCTGCCCCTAGTCAGAGATCTTATGTATCAAAGGTAGATTAAGTGACTGAATTTAAACTGAATTTGAAGAAATTTAAAGTAACTGCAGCAAGAAAAATCACATTCAGTGGCTTCAATTGATTGCTGGCCACTGCAGGTCAGGTGACCAAAATTGGAATCACAATTGGGTGCCTGACTTCCTGGGTGCAATGTGATGACCAGTTGATGGAAACTTGCCGCTCTAGCCTAGGGCATGGCCAGCTGAGTGAAGGGCATGGCTTTGGGTTGATAGACTTCTGAAACAGCTTAAAAAGGTAGTCCAGCATGAATTTGTGTTATGAGCATAACTCACTCACGCCTAAAATTTTGCGATCTTTAGCAATATTTAATTCTTTGCTACCTAAATTCCACTATTATCTTAAGATAAAAGTAAAAAACTGCAGATGCTGGAAATCCAAAACAAAAATACCTGGAAAAACTCAGCAGGTTTGACAGCATCTGCGGAGAGGAATACAGTTAACGTTTTGAGTCCCTATGACTCTTCAACAGAACTAAGGAAAAATAGAAGAGGTAAAATATAAGCTGGTTTAAGGGGGATGGGACAGGTAGAGCTGGATAGAGGGCTAGTGATAGGTGGAGATTGCCAAAAGATATCATAGACAAAAGGACAAAGGGGTGTTGACGGTGGTGATATTAGCTAAGAAATATGTTAATGGTGATATTAAGGGTAGAAAGCAGGACGAGCAAGGTACAGATAGCCCTAGTGGGGGTGGGTTGGGGGGAAGGAATCGAAATAGGCCAAAAGATAGAGATAAAACAATGGATGGAAATACATTTAAAAATAACGGAACTAGGTGGGAAAAAGAAAAATATATATAAATTATTGGAAAAAGGGGGGGGGATCGGAAAAGGGGTGGGGATGGAGGAGAGAGTTCATGACCTAAAGTTGTTGAACTCAATATTCAATCTGGAAGGCTGTAAAGTGCCTAATCGGAAGATGAGATGCTGTTCTTCCAGTTTGCGTTAAGCTTCACTGGAACATTGCAGCAGACCAAGGACGGACATGTGGGCACGAGAGCAGGGTGGTGTGTTGAAATGGCAAGCGACAGGGAGGTCCGGGTCATGCTTGCGGACAGACCGAAGGTGTTCTGCAAAGCGGTCACTATTATCTGGCTGGGATTCATACAGAAACTCCAGGCCCCAGAACTTTTCACTTCCATTTTCTCAATCAATATAATTTCTTACGTCTAACTTTTTTTAAAAATTTCGTTCATGGGATGAGTGTGTCATTGGCAAAGTAAGTATTTATTGCCCATTCCTAGCTGCTCTTGAGCAGGTAGTGGTGAGCCAGCTTCTTGAACCAGTGAAGTCTATCTGGTGTAACTACACCCACAGTGCTGATAGGGAAGGAGATCCTGTATTTTGACCCAATGACAGTGAAGGAAAATTTGTAGGTGGTGGTATTCCCTCTGCTGCCCTTGTTCTTCCAGGTAGTGGAGGTTGCAAGTTTAGAAGGTACAACCAAAGGAGCCTTGGTGAGTTGCTGCAGTGCATCTTGCAGATGGTACACAGTGTGCCAGTCATGGGCGGAGTGAATGGGGTGCCAATGGCGATGGATGGGGGTGCCAATCAATTTCACCCTCAATGCATAATTTCTATTTCTGTAGCTTCCTTTATCTTAAAGCAATTGTATTTAAAATAATATTTTTTTAAAAAAGTCCATCTGCCCGTATATGCAAACCATCTAGCACGTGTACACCCTTGGTTTAGATCAGAACACATTACCCTTAGGAAAGCTATTCCCCTGACACTGCATTTTGGGGTAATTGAACATTCCTGAGAAAACACACTGGTTAAAAAGATAAGTTTACTATACAAATCTTTTATCTACATAAAACCATTCACCACTTCTCCCCACTTCAAATTTCATCCACATCCCTTCTTTCCAAAAGATACACTCAATGTCTCACCAATCATAAGTCTGCATATTAGTTTCCATAAAATATGGAAGGAATTAATATAGGAAGTGCTGAAAGGCTATTTTTTCAAATTTCTTCAATTGCTATTGATGGCATGATATAACACTTAATTTGTATTAGCCAGATTTATTCACCAGTGTTAAGAACAGCATTTCTAAACTTTTAGATCCACAAAATTCAAACTAGACAACCCAGGGAGTGCAAAAAAAAGACAACAAAGAATGGAGTTGTCTGGGTTGAAGGGCTAGAATACCAGGGCTTGGGATCATTTGTGATTCATGGAGTTGCAGCTTGGATACCAAAAGCTTTAGTTCAAACTTATTCAAAATGCAGGTGATCGTATGTCAGACTATAAAGGTGTTTAAGGAGTGAAGTAAAAGATATGTAATAGTGGGTCTCCCATGGAAGTGCTCGTGGTCAGTTGGAAGATACGCTGTTATATTCTATGCAACACATCAGGGCCAATGATTTATGGTGATAGAGTGTAGGCTGAAAATTTATTAAGAGTGCATGTGTTATTTCCATGTTTAAGCTATGTAGTTGCATCTGTATTTTTCCCAGATATTGTAAATCATTGATTAAATCTGTTTAGCCATGCACTGAATTTTATGGTTACCACTTTTTTATTCAGAAACTCCAAGGAACACAGGAAGATGGCTTTTTTTTTATTTATTCATTCACAGGATGTGAGCTTCACTGGTTGGGCCAGCATTTATTGCCCATCCTATGGCCCTTGAGAAGGTGATGGTGAGCTGCCCTCTTGAACCGCTGTAGTCCATGTGGTGTAGGTACACTCACAGTGCTGTTAGGAAAGAAGTTCCAGGATTTTGACCCAGTGACACCGAAGGAACGGCGATATATTTCCAAGTCAGGATGTCAGTGACGTGGAGGGGAACTTCCAGGCGATGGTGTTCCCATCTATCTGCTGCCCTTATCCTTCTAGATGGTAGTGGTCGTGGGTATGGAAGGTGCTGTCTAAGGAACCTTGGTGAATTCCTGCAGTGCACCTTATAGATGTTACACACTGCTGCTACTGTGTGGTGGTAGGGGGAGTGAAGGTTTGTGGATGTGGTGCCAATCAAACGGACTGCTTTGTCCTGGACAGTGTCCAGCTTCTTCAGTGTTGTAGGTGTTGCACTCATCCGGGCAAGTGGGGAATATTCCAACACATTCCTGACTTGTGCCTTGTAGATGGTAGACAGGCTTTGGGGAGTCAGGAGGCGAGTTACTCGTCACACGATTCCTAGCCTCTGACCTGCTCTTGTAACCACAGTATTTATATGGCTAGTCCAGTTCAGTTTCTGGTCAATGATAACCCTCAGGATGTTGATAGTGGGGGATTCAGTGATGGTAATGCCATTGAACATCAAGGGGCGATGGTTGGATTCTCTCTTGTTGGAGATGGTCATTGCCAGACACTTGTGTGGCACGAGTGTTACTTGCCATTTGTCAGCCCAAGCCTGGATATTGTCCGGGTCTTGCTGTATGTGGACATGGACTGCTTCAGTATTTGAGGAGTCGCGAATGGTGCTGAACGTTGTGCAATCAGCAGTGAACATCCCCACTTCTGAGCTTATGATGGATGGAAGGTCATGGATGAAGCAGCTGAAGATGGCTTGGCTGAGGTCACTACCCTGAGGAACTCCTGCAGTAATGTCCTGGAGCTGAGGTGACTGACCTCCAACAACCACAACCATCTTCCTTTATGCTAGGTATGAATCCAACCAACGGCGCGTTTTCCCCCCGATTCCCATGGACTCCAGTTTTGCTAGGGCTCCTTGATGCCACACCCGGTCAAATACTGCCTTGATGTCAAGGGCAGTCACTCTCACCTCACCCCGGGAGTTCAGCTCTTTGGTCCATGTTTGAACCAAGGCTGTAAAGAGGTCAGGAGCTGAGTGGCCCTGGCAGGACCCAAACTGAGCATCCACGAGCAGGTTATTCCTAAGCAAGTGTCGCTTGATAATCCCCTTCCATTACTTTGCTGATGCTTGAGAGTAGACTGATGGGGCGGTAATTGCCCAGAATGGATTTGTCCTTTTTGTGTGCAGGACATATCTGGGCAATTTTCCACATAGCCAGGTAGATGCCAGCGTTGTAGCTGTACTGGAACAGCTTGGCTAGGGGCACAGCAAGTTCTGGAGCACAAGTCTTCAGTACTATTGCCGGAATGTTGTCAGGGCCCATAGCCGTTGCAGTATCCAATGCCTTCAGCTGTTTCATGATATCACGTGGAGTGAATCAAATTGGCTGAAGACTGGCATCTGTGATGCTGGGGACCTCTGGAGGAGGCCGAAATGGATCATCCACTCAGCACTTCTCGCTGAAGATTGTTGTGAAAGCTTCAGCCTTATCTTTTGCATTGATGTGCTGAGCTCCTTCATCAATGGGGATGGGGATATTTGCAGAGCCTCCTCCTCCAGTGAGTTGTTTAATTGTTCACCACCATTCATGACTGGATGTGGCAGGACTGCAGAGCTTAGATCTGATCCGTTGGTTGTGGGATTGCTTAGCTCTGTCTATCACTTGCTGCTTATGCTGTTTGGCATGCAAGTAGTCCAGTTTTATAGCTCCACCAGGTTGACACCTCATTTTTAAGTATACCTGGGACTGCTCCTGGCATGCCCTCCTGCACTCTTCCAGGGTTGATCCCCTGGCTTGATGGTAATGGTAGAGTGGGGGATATGCCGGACCATGAGGTTACAGATTGTGTACAATTCTGCTGCTGCTGATGATCCACAGCACCACATGCCCAGTCTTGGGTTGCTAGATCTGTTCAAAATCTATCCCATCTAGCACGGTGGTAGTGCCACACAACACAATGGAGGGTTTCCTCAATGTGAAGGTGGGACTTCGTCTCCACAATGACTGTGCAGTGATCATTCCTACCGATACTGTCATGAACAGATACATCTGGGGCAGGCAGGTTGGTGAGGATGAGGTCAAGTATGTTTTTCCCTTGTTGGTTCCCTCACCACCTGCCACAGACCCAGTCTAGCAGCTGTATCATTTAGGACTCGGCCAGCTTGGTCAGTAGTAGTGCTACCGAGCCAATCTTGGCGATAGACATTGAAGTCCCCCACCCAGGGAACATGCTGCACCCTTGCCACCCTCAGTGCTTCCTCCAAGTGATGTTCAACATGAAGGAGCACTGAGGGACGACAGTACGTGGTAATCAGCAGGAGAGTTCCTTGCCCATGTTTGACCTAATACCATGAGACTTCATGGGGTCCAGTGTTGATGTTGAGAACTCCCAGGGCAACTCCCTCCCAACTGTACAACTACCGGGGATGGTGATGGTGGAGTCTGGGGCATTATTTGTATGGTATGATTCCGTGAGGATGACTACGTCACGCTGTTCCTTGACTAGTCTGTGAGACAGCTCTCCCAATTTTGGCACTAGCCCACTAGGGGACTTTGCAGGGTCAGCAATTGCTGTTGTTGTTTCCAGTGCCTAGGTTGATGCTGGGTGGTCTGCCTGGTTTCATTTCTTTTGTTGCAACTGAATGGCTTGCTAGGCCATTTGCTGTGGGTCTGGAGTCACATGTAAGCCAGACCAGGTAAGGACGACAGTTTTCTTTCCCTAAAGGACATTGGTGAGCCAGATGGGTTCGACAATGGTTTCATGGCCATCACTGGACTTATAATTATTAAATTCAAATTACACATCACACAGTGCAGAAGAGGCCCTTCGGCCCATCGAGTCTGCACCGACACATGAGAAACACCTGACCTACCTACCTAATCCCATTTACCAGTACTTGGCCCATAGCCTTGAATGTTATGACGTGCCAAGTGCTCATCCAGGTACTTTTTAAAGGATGTGAGACAATCAGCCTCCACCACCCTCCCAGGCAGTGCATTCCACCCTCTAGGTACAAAATTTTTTCCTTACATCCCCCTAAACCTCGAACTTATGTCCCCTTGTGACTGACCCTTCAACTAAGGGGAACAGCTGCTCCCTATCCACGTCCCTCATAATCTTGTACACCTCGATCAGGTCGCCCCTGAGTCTTCTCTGCTCCAACAAAAACAACCCAAGTCTACCCAACCTCTCTTCATAACTTAAATGTTTCATCCCAGGCAACATCCTGGTGAATCTCCTCTGCACCCCCTCCAATGTAATCACATCCTTCCTATAATGTGGTGATCAGAACTGCACACAGTACTCCAGCTGTGGCCTCACCAAGTTTCTATACAACTCTTTAAAAGTTTCCCAATCTTCCAGCCTGCCACTGACCTTTGCAATTTGGTATGCCTTAGTTTTTGCCTTTAAGTTATCTTTAACTTTCTTGCTTAGCCATGGATGCTTTTACCCCCTCTTACCATCTTTCTTCCTCTTTAGAATATATTTTACTTAGGAGGAATTTAATATCTCCTTAAACATCTGCCACTGTTCAACAACCATCCTACTTTGTCATCTTCCTGCCCAGTCCACTCGGGCCAAATCTGCCCTCATGCCTATGTAGTTACCTTTGTTTAACTCCAGAACACTAGTGTGGGACTCAAGTTGCTCGCTCTCAAACTGAACTTGAAATTCTAGCATGCTATGATCACCCTTCCCTAAAGGATCCTTTACTATGAGATTAATTAATCTCATTATACAAAACCAAATGCAGAATAGCCTGCTCCCTGATTGTTTCTTGGAGCAATATGTTGTGGAACCAATCTCTAATACACTCTATGGACTCTCCCTCGAGGCTACTCTTGCCAATTTGATTAGTCCAGTCTATATGCATATTAAAATCACCCATGATTATTGCCGTGCCTTTCTTACATGCTCCCAGTATTTCTTGGTTTATACTGTGCCCTACTGCTAAGCTACTGTTTGAGGACCTATAGATTGCTCCCACCAGGGACTTCTTTCCCTTGCTGTTTCTTATTTCTACCCAGACTGACTCTACGTCTTGCTCTCCAGTGCCTATATCATTCCTCACTATAGCAATATTACCAGAACAGTCATAAAAACACAAAACTGAAAGAATGCTTTATGTCTATGTAAATTTCTTATTACTTTTTTAATTCAAAGTGAAAGTGTGCTGTTTTTCCATTAATATGGTCACCATTTTTACATCTGCTGTTAGAGCATGGTTATACATAATTCATGCAAATTGACAAAACCTGAACATGCATAAATTGGAAATACACAAATTCATGGGGTGTAGAAATTAGATTTTTGTTTGACTCATATACATGATTGAATTACATGAAATTCAGTAGTAGCTGTGGTCATTCTTGGTGTTAGAGAGAAGTTGAAGCAAATTACTTTTTACAGCACCAAATAAGTAATGTTCCTTAGATTCTTCATAAACAAATTTTTCTTGCTAAGTTATGCTTGTACCTTTACTCCATTCTTTAATTTTTTTTTGTCTTGTGGTTCCCAGTAGTTTTTAATTTTTGGCAAATATTTTTAAAAAGGCTTCTTCAGGTTAAAACAAAAGTTTGCTGATTCCTGTGCTGGCATGCATATCTTGCCTCACTCTCTTACATTCCTTTGCACACCTTTATAGTTTAACTCCCATAACCCCTGCATTTTGTGAAACAGATGCCTCAAGCACTGGAATGGCCACGTCGAAGTGTCAGGATGTTGGGCATGGGTGTACTGGGAGAGTTATCAGAGGCTGGCAATAGTAAGAGACCGATCTCAGCGCAATGGGTAGTATGTAGTGGGGCTTGAAGCTATGGATTAAGTATTAGGGCATTTTCGAAACTACTAGATCCAAGTGTGGGACTGCTGGAGTAGGGACATGGAGGGATTCTGTAAAAATATAACAAGAATACTGGCGTGAAAAGTTTGTATGGATTGGGGAGAACTATTTTGAGTCTGGAGCACTGGAGGTGCAGAGTGTTCGATTATTAGCGGAAAGGCCTAGCAGTATTTGAAAATGTAAGTTGCATGCCTTTATGAACTGTCCCATGCAGCACCATCAGGAACATAGAAGCAAGCCATTCAGCCCCTTGAACCTGCTCCACCATTCAACTAGATCATGCTTTTCATCTACTTTAACAACATTTTCCCCATGCTATCCCCAAATCCCTTGATGTCTTTACTATCTAAAAAGCTAACCGAACTTTGTCTTGAATATACTCAATGACTGAGTTTCCGCAGCCCTCTCGGGTAGAGAATTCCAAAGATTCACCATCCTCCGAGTGAAGAAGTTCCTCCTCAGCTCAGTCCTAAATGGCTTGCCCATTATAAATGAGAAAACACAGCTGTGTTTGCATGGTTCTTATTTATTTAATAGATAATTAATCGTTCAGGCCGTTGGTTAATATCAAGAATGATGCAAAGTATAGTCGGCAGGACAATTCTGCTAAACTGGAAATCAAATCTATTTATTGAAAGTATAAAGTAAGCTTATATTGTACTGCTGACAAAATATATTGCCAACATTTTGAACTTTAAACAATAAAAAACATGGATCTAGGTTCTAATTTGGCTATCAACTCCATCTTTGTTAAAGTTCCTATTTCCGCATCCATGGCCATGACCTGAGAACCTACCACATTCTTTAAAGTTCTTACTGCATTTAAAGTTCTTGTTGAGCAAACCAACAGAAACATTAAAGCTTCACAAATTTCTGTCGCCTTTAAGGCATATGAACCAAGGATTGTTTATACTCTGATCAAAGAGCAGAACATTACAGACGCTAGAAATCTGAAATATAAACAGAAAATGCTGGAAATAATCAGGTCAGGCAGCATCTGTAGAAAGAAACATTGTTAACATTTCAGGCCAAAGATCTTTCATCAGAACTGGGAAAAGTCAGATCTAATTGGTTTTGAGCAACAGGTGGGTGGGGCAAGGACAAAAGGCCAGTGATAGGGCAGAAGACAAGACAGATTGAATGACAGAAGAGTTAGTCGTACAGGGCCAAAGGGAACGGTGATGAGACCAGAAAAGAAACAAAGATGTGCCAAGATGTGCTTTCGTCCAAAAGCAAAAATAAGAGGAAAAACGAAATATGCAAAGAGAAGGAAACAAAAAGGTGGTGGGGTGGGCAGAGATTGTGGTCTGAAATTGTTAAACTCAATGTTGAGTCCAGAAGGCTGTAAAGTATCTAATCAAAAGATGAGGTGCCATTCCTTAAGCTGACGTCGAGCTTCACTGGAACAGTGCGACAGGCCAGGGACAGAGATGTCAGGGTTAAAGCAAGGTGGAGAATTAAAATGAAGTGCCATCGGAAGCTGAGGGTCATACTTGTGGACTGAACAGAGGTGTTCCCTAAAGTGGTCACCCAATCTGTATTTGGTTTTCCCTATGTAGATGAGACGGCATTGTGAGCAGCGTGTTTAGTAGACTAAATTGAATTAGGTACATGTTAATAGCTAGCTCACCCTGAAGGAGTGTTTGGGGCTTAGGACAATTTGGAAAGATGAGGTAAAAGAGCAGGTATTACATCTCCTGATCAGTTGAATATGGAGGCTGGTGGGGTGGAAGGTCAGGACAAGGGGGAACCCTATTGTGGCTCTGGGAGGGAGGGGAAGGGGTGAGCGCAGAAGTGCAGGAAATGTGGCAGACTCAGCTGCGGGCTCCACTAACCACAATTGGAGGGGGATCCTTGGTTGGGGATGACATCTCATCTAAGAAACACTGGTATGGAAGGTTGAGTCATCAAAATAGATGTTATAGAGGCAGAGGAATTGGGATAGTGGAACAGATTCCTTACAGGGTGTAGGGTGTGTTGAAGTGTAGTTAAGGTAGCTATGGGAGTCATTGACCTCAAAATGAATGTATGAGAGTTGATGACCTTTTGCCAGAAATGGAGACAGAGAAGTTAAGGAAGGAAAGGGAAGAGTCAAGGATGGACAATGTGACAGTGAGAGTAGGATGGAGATTGGAAGCAAAGTTGAAGAAGTTGCCGAATTCAGGGCAACAGCAGGACACAGCACAAACACAGTCATCACTGTGCTATTGTTTTACTGAAACGAAGATCATTGCTCCTGAAGCATACCTGTTCACTCCAAAAATATTCTCTATTATACAAAGCCTTCCAGTTTGCATTACAAACCCTGCCATTCATTTTCTCCCTAAATTAAACAAAGAAACTTATCGCCATTATTGAAGATCCAATTCAACAAAAAATTGGATCATTTTACCTTTAGCCTGCACAAAAAGGGTCACAATTCCAGCTTAAACACTTGACCTCCTCTTGTGACATTAACTTTCACATCTACAATCAAAAGTTTACATCCTTGCAGTAATTTATCCACTCTGATAACCATTGCCCTTGACAGATAATCACCGTTAACCTTCTCTGAACAGCTAAAAAACTGATTTCTACATCACAATCTGCGGCTACCTTTCTCATATCATGGCTTTCTTCCTCATTCCCTTTATATGCATTGACTTTTTATTAATTTTGTCCATATTCTCCTTGGCTATACTTTCATGCTATCCAGTGCTTGAAACTGGTCAAATATTAGCCATGTATCGTCAGTAGCTGCTTACAATTACTGATCTTCCTGGGCACATTAAACCTATCAACTCTCTAACATTGCTCCTCCATTACAACCTTAAATAGAAGATGTTGCTTGAAACAGAAGGCCTGTTCAATAGAGACTGGAAAATAAAAACACCAGGCAGGTAGGCAAGACATCCCAAGGTCATTATGCTGCTAATAATCCAATGGTATCTGGGCTTTACTGCCTCTTCTATAATCATGGAATAAAACTGCACAAAAGGAAGCTAGTCAGCCATCATACCTGTGCCAGTTCTTTGGAAGATCTATCCAATTAGACCCCCTTTTCTGGCCTTTCCACATTGTCCTACAAGTATTTCCCCTTCAAGTATTTATCCCATTCCCTTTTGAAAGTTACTATTGAATCTGCTAACAGCACCCTCTCAGACTATGTATTCAAACACAATTTGCTATGCATTTTTCTTCATTTTACCTCTGGTCTTGTTGACAATTATCTAAAATCAGTATCTTCTTGTTGCCCATCATTATGCCATTGGAAAGAGTTTATTATTTACTCTAACAGGATCCTTCATGATTTTGAACAGCTCTCACCAAATCTCCTTTGATCTTCTGTTTCAAGGAGAACAATTCCACCTTCTCCAACTAACTGAAGGTTAACATCACTCCATTCTAGTAATTTCCCCACACAATAAGGCTTCAACATCCTTCCTAAGGTGTGATGCCGAGTATCATCCACAGTGATCCCGCTGTAAAAAAAAGCATAAAGCAGGTACAAGCGAGGGAGAGCACGCGCATGAGCGAGCAAGGGAGCCAAAGGAGAGAGGTGACAAGAGAGAGCAGAGAAGAGATGGATAGTAAAGGGTAAATGGATTATTGGCATTTAACAAAGGGACAAGTCACTTAACCAGTGACTGCTCCAAAATTATACAAACTTTCTACTGACAGAGCATAAACGTAGAAAGTGAAACAGTAAATATCAACTCAGTATTTTTTTTCTCCTTTTGAGTTGATAATTCTAATCAATTTGTAGTACTTTTGAACTAAAAGGCTTCAACTATGCACCCTTACAATGCAGAGGAGAGACTTGCATCCCATCATTTTATACTGAACTTTAATTAAAGATTCAGATGAAAGGACAGCTTGCTAATCCAGTAAAATGCATTTTTAAAAGCATCTTACATTCCATTATAAACTAAGGTTTGCGCGCTTTATTATTTCACCATGACATCTCAAATTTAAAATATATTTTATGTTTTCTAATGATATAACAATGCATTGAGTTAAGTGCATGATAACTGTATTCCAATTTTCTTACCTCACATTCTTGTTCTCGGGCAGAACATGACTCACTGTCATCCTCTGATTCGGACCCAAATTCATCTCCTGAGTTTGTAGTACATGTGTCATATTTGTCTTGTTGCTGTCCCTGGTCGCTTTCAAGCTCCTCTATACCTGAGCTGCTGGAACACACCGAATTTCCAGTATCATATGCAAATGGGCACTTCAAAGAGCTATAAGTAGACTCAGGTAAGTTTGATGATGAAGAGGTATAGTGCAGTAGGAAAGAACTTTGTGAGCTTCCTTCAAGAGTTTGGCAAGACTCGGTAGAAAACTGTGGGCATTGAGAAATTCTGTCCAAATTGAACTGCCCTGGGCAACTTTTCTCTTTAATGAACGATTCAGCCTCACAGCTAGACGGTGCACCACAAAGCTCACTCCAGAATCCTTTTGCTAAATGTTCTGCCACTTCTCTTTCCACAATGCTTCGTCCACTGGAGACTGCAATCGGATTCTCTTGCCTCTTAGAGTAACCTGAGCTAAAAATAACTGATTTCCTCTCAGAGTCTCCACCTGCTCTTTCTGATGCATTTGGCTGATCACATCCCCGACTAACTTCGATTTTTGTTTCTTCAATATTTGCAGGAGGAGCACTGTTCGTTTGGAGATTTTCATACTGCAACATTAAAGGGATAAATGGCTCTGCCTGAGAACAAGGCAAGTCATAATGCTCTCCAGTGCAGCTAAGTTGAATACCTGAGATATTTTGTGATGATGGCCCTTGTGTTTCTTCAATTGTAGAATCTTGTGCTAATGGACACCTTGCATTCATTTGCTTCTTCATTTCAATGTTCCCTTCATCACAGACTCCACCCTCCCCCTCCATAGATGTGCTATCACTATCTTTTTCAATAAAGTTTGCACGTTCATCCTCTGACTCGAGGGGGAACGTCAGGCTTTGACAAGATTCAATTTGCTGTTTGGAAAGTATTTGTTCTAATGAAGAATTTGGCAATGACAAAGTATTACCCCATGACGTCAGTCGTTCCTTCCCACAGGCTAACTGAAACTTTCTGTATTTGGGGCAAAGAGATGAACTTGCCCATCCACTCTGTTTCAAACAGGAATACTTGACTTCAGAGGCTTCACTTTGAACTTTTGGACAAATTTTCCCAACTTCAATGCATTTACGTAATTTGGGACAAGGACTCTTCGGGTTTTCAGATTCAAGGAATTCTTCCACATCGTCATCGGCTTCTGAATTTTCATTGTCACCAACAGGAATTTTTAGATTTGTTTTCTGACAACTAGATGTACAACATGCCTTTCTTGGAAATCCTGCATGATCTCTGCCCTTCCCAAAGAGTCTGGCTTGAAGAAAGCTGAAACAACTTTTTTCTATATTATGGATTCCAAGAAATTCTACACTTCTACAGACATCCAACACATTTTCTTTGTTCAAAAGAAGTTTGGCAGTGTATGCAAACTGAAGAAGTGGTGCAAAACCTTTAACTGTAACCTGATAAAACAAAAGAAAACCATTTAAGAAATCTGGACTTTAGCACACAGAAAATCCAGTTTAATAAAGCAAAAGACAGGGCTACTTCATCAGTTTTTGTGTATTGACCAAGTGCATTAAACATACTGTACTATATCTCTGACAGTTCTTTATTATAAACTGATCTTGCACCAAGTCAAGTGCACTTATGAATCTAGTTTTAATTACATGAAACAAAAGTCTAGCTGTGACCAAATATTCAACTGATAAAAGATTTATGGGTCAAAACTGATTGGAACACAAAATAAAAAGCAAATCATTTCACAACAAGAGATGTGTTTTAGAAAATATTTCAAAAAGGAGACTTAAATGCTATGAAAGCATTCACAGGTCTTCGATGGTCATAAATCAAAATGGCACTCTTTCCCTTTTGACTTCAAACAAAACAAAAGGACTGAATAGCATTTTTTCATCAACAAAGCAAGCATAGTTTCAAATAGGGTTCAGCACAGATTTTTTTCCCCTCACTCTCAAAGTAGCAAGTCTGCTCTCATAGATAAGCCCTCACTCCCTAGGAGCTGAAAGACGATTTTATGTACAAAAGTAATATGGCAAAGTCCACTGGGGTGAACAATGAACCTTTTTATTGTTACCAAACAGTACAGAGGAACTGCAGTACATATCATGTCAATTCATGGACGGATCACACCAGCCACCTTTGAGAACAAGGTGAACTATGGTATAGGTTCCTTCACAAAGAGTTGTTCAAAGGCACAAACAGTAAAAGTACATCAGTCCGAAGTTGCAATTTGGAACCTGTTCCTGAAACTCACCTCACTGGTTTGTTCTTTAAAAACGAGCTATAAAATAGTTCTCAGAAGGAATCCGCAGTCTTATTCCATACCATATACTCTATCAAGTGCATGGCCATAATTACTTTCTATCCCTATACCTCACAGAAAACAAATATAGTAACAGTAGGCAATCCCAATCCTGTAACTTTTTTTCCCCAAAAACATACAGTTCAAGTTCTTTCCATACAGCATCTGGCACTCTGAGGCACCTCAATACAATTGCAATTACATGATATTTACAATATACATTCCAGGACAGAGATGCCAACTGACAGGGTTTTAGACAGTTTCCAGGCCCCCATTGTGCTATGGTAGGTGGACCTTAAGAGTGTCCTTTCCCCATGGAACCTTTGCAGTAACTGTCCCAAGCTTCAGTACATGCTTCAGCACATAGTCCAGGATCTTGTAATGTGCCAGTCTGCAACACTCTTTTGTTGAAAACTCTTTGTAGAAGACAACCAACAAGTTTCGGGCAGCCAAAGAGTGCATTTCACTGAGTTAAAGGCCCTCCTGCAGCATATGATGTTTGTCTTAGAGCATGTCCTGTCAACAGCCCAAAGCGCAGAGTCTTACATCATGGAGCTGCTCAGGATGAACCTCGACGAAAGCCACTTTTTCCAGACCTTCTATGCAAAGGTACATTCCAGAAGCAAATGGGCGAATATCTTTTCCCAACTGCAGCTGCCTCAATGGCAGCATGCAGAGCAGGCAATACTCCTGGCATGCACAAAGGGCCTTTCTCACCATCAGCCTTGCTACATCTTGGTGCTTGTTTGTAAATTCTGTCAACGGGGCATTCTATCTGCTCAGAAAACCATGCAACAGGATCCACCATCTTTTCCCGCAAGTCCTCAACAATGTTGTGTGTGGACCATTGCCTGATGGACTTGTGATCAAAGGTGTTTTTCTGCATAAACTTCTCTAAAAGGGACAGGTGGTATGGCACATTTATGACCAAGATTTGAGTTTAAAATCACAGCAGCTTCCTTTGAGTAACGCTCTGCTGGCCAACCTTAGATATATTTGTGGTACAGTGTTGCTAGTTACATCTATAGTTGATGTAACATCTTGAGATGGAATTTCCAATGGTGGTGTAATTGGGAAGTTACGTCCAAAATCCTGCCCATTCTGAAATGTCAATTTAAACCTAAATTTCCTGCCAATCTGATTAGCAGTAAGTGGGTGCAAAGATTAACAGACAGACATAAGAAAAGAAAATTTGGACAGTGTGATTATGTGGGTAACAATTACTCTCTCATTTTCGGAATCTTTTTAACTGGGTAATTGTTTTACTGATTGCACTGATCTCTGGGAAAGAATAGACAATATACAGGAAATTCCACCCATTTCTGTTAGAGATACCAGCATTGCTCAATACTGAACTACATAATCCAAAGGTCTGATAATAGTATCCTGTTATAATCTGAACACTTATTTTCTTGCCTTTTGTACGTTTCATTAATTTCTTCAAGGAAGATAAAGCAAACGCTTAAGATGTGTCCGGATACCATATATTTTATTTTATAGTAAGTGAACATCCAGAGCAACAGTTGTGGTCAGATTCATTTAGTTCAAAGTGCAACTTGTCTTTGCTTAATACAAAATAATTAACAAACTAGGCTTCCAAGTCAGAGGCCATCTTGTTTCACTTAAAGTACCCTCTTAAGTACTTTCCTTACAGCCTTTTCTGGATCTGACTATCCTTGTATTTTTAAAACCCTGACAGTGTCTCCCTTCTTTTTTTAAATCTCCTCACAACCAAGGGCCAAAAACTTTCCAACATAATAGCAGTGAAGCTTTTATTAGCTGCTGATTTTCCAATGGGATATTAAACAGAAGCTTCATCTGCTCACTCAGGTGGACCTAAATGCTGCCATGGCATAAATGGAAGACCAGGGGAGTACAATTCTTGTCTTATCCCACATTTATCCCTTAACCAACATCTGAAACAGATGATCGAGTCATCTACGTCTGTGGTTTCAAACAGAAGTTTGCAACACAGGGTCAGGCCACAAGTGGGTGCCATGGTCAAACACAAGTGAGTGAGTTGCAACCAGAGGCTGCTGTGTCACCCTCATACTTCTATTTTCCTCTGCTCCTCAAATGTTCTCTCCAGGATCCTGTTCTTCTAGTGCTTTCTCCAAGTTCTCCTTCCCTGGGCTCCTGCCAAGATGGACTCTGCAGTAAGAAGTAGGTACACCCTTTCACTGTTATCTGTAAGTAAATACCTGTTTTCCTAAAAGCATTATTAAAGCATTCTTCACACATAGCAATGCATATTATGGCTATTATATAAAATTATAATTTAGATACGAGTCCGTAATTACTAACCCATTTGAAAGGGGATCCTACAAAATGTTTGACTGCTACCAATCTATATCATTGCTGTTTGCCTGCAAATTGCCTATTGATTGTCCAGCAGCAAGGGTCCTCAATCAGATTTATACATGATGGGCCAAAGGCAGCCTCCTGGGTCATAAATTATTGATGTTTCTATGAACAAAAGGTGGTGCTCAATATCAGTGACAAAAACAGAATTACCTGGAAAAACTCAGCAGGTCTGGCAGCATCGGCAGAGAAGAAAACAGTTGACGTTTCGAGTCCTCATGACCCTTCAACAGAACTAGGTGAATCCAAGGAAGGGGTGAAATATAAGCTGGTTTAAGGTGTTTGGGGAGGTGGGGGGGGCGGGTTTAGAAGTGGAGGGGGGTGGTGTGGTTGTAGGGACAAGCAAGCAGTGATAGTAGCAGATCATCAAAAGATGTTACAGACAAAAGAACACATAGGTGTTGAAGTTGGTGATATTATCTAAATGAATGTGCTAATTAAGAATGGATGGTAGGGCACTCAAGGTATAGCTCTAGTGGGGGTGGGGGGAGCATAAAAGATTTAAAAATATTTAAAATTAATGGAAATAGGTGGGAAAAGAAAAATCTATATAAATTATTGGAAAAAACAAAAGGAAGGGGGAAGAAACAGAAAGAGGGTGCGGATGGAGGAGGGAGTTCAAGACCTAAAGTTGTTGAATTCAATACTCAGTCCAGAAGGCTGTAAAGTGCCTAGTCGGAAGATGAGGTGTTGTTCCTCCAGTTTGCGTTGGGCTTCACTGGAACAATGCAGCAAGCCAAGGACAGACATGTGGGCAAGAGAGCAGGATGGAGTGTTAAAATGGCAAGCGACAGAGAGGTCTCAATCTCTGGTGATAGACTGTCCACCAATATCCATTACAAGCCTACCGACTCCCACAGCTACCTCGACTACAGCTCCTCACACCCCACTTCCTGTAAGGACTCCATTCCATTCTCTCAGTTCCTTCGTCTCCGTCACATCTGTTCCGATGATGCTACCTTCAAAAATAGTTCCTCTGACATGTCCTCCTTCTTCCTTAACCGAGGTTTTCCACCCATGGTTGTTGACAGGGCCGTCAACCGTGTCCGGCCCATCTCCTGCGCATCCGCCCTCACGCCTTCTCCTCCCTCCCAGAAACATGATAGGGTCCCCCTTGTCCTCACTTATCACCCCACCAGCCTCCGCATTCAAAGGATCATCCTCCGCCATTTCCGCCAACTCCAGCATGATGCCACCACCAAACACATCTTCCCTTCACCCCCCATCGGCATTCCGTAGGGATCGTTCCCTCCGGGACACCCTGGTGCACTCCTCCATCACCCCCTACTCCTCAACCCCCACCTATGGCACCTCCCAATGCCCACGCAAAAGATGTAACACCTGCCCCTTCACTTCCTCTCTCCTCACCGTCCAAGGGCCCAAACACTCCTTTCAAGTGAAGCAGCATTTCACTTGCATTTCCCCCAACTTAGTCTACTGCATTCGTTGCTCCCAATGCGGTCTCCTCTACATTGGAGAGACCAAACGTAAACTGGGCGACCGCTTTGCAGAACACCTGCGGTCTGTCCGCAAGAATGACCCAAACCTCCCTGTTGCTTGCCATTTTAACACTCCACACTGCTCTCTTGCCCACATGTCTGTCCTTAGCTTGCTGCATTGTTCCAGTGAAGCCCAACGCAAACTGGAGGAACAGCACCTCATCTTCCGACAAGGCAATTTACAGCCTTCCGGACTGAATATTGAATTCAACAACTTTAGGTCTTGAACTCCCTCCTCCATCCCCACCCCCTTTCCGTTTCTTCCCCCTTCCTTTTGTTTTTTCCAATAATTTATATAGATTTCTTTTCCCACCTATTTCCATTATTTTTAAATAGTGTATGCTCCCCTCACCCCCACTACAGCTATACCTTGAGTGCCCTACCATCCATTCTTAATTAGCACATTCGTTTAGATAATATCACCAACTTCAACACCTGTGTTCTTTTGTTCTTTTGTCTGTGACATCTTTTGATGATCTGCTTCTATCACTGCTTGTTTGTCCCTACAATCACACCACCCCCCTCCACTTCTCTCCCCCCCCACCAAACCCTGCCCCCCACCAAACCCTGCCCCCCCCCTCCCCCAAACCTAAACCAGCTTATATTTCACCCCTTCCTTGGATTCAGATAGTTCTGTTGAAGGGTTATGAGGACTCGAAACGTCAACTCTTTTCTTCTCCGCCAATGCTGCCAGACCTGCTGAGTTTTTCCAGGTAATTCTGTTTTTGTTTTAGATTTCTACCATCCGCAGTTTTTTGTTTTTATCTCAATATCAGTGATTGGATCTAGATAAATGCTGCTGCCAACGATAGCCCCAAAAACTGCAGCTATCAAGATGTCACATTGAGCATAGTTTCAGAGTCACTGAGGGCTACTCATCCTTAACTACACCAGTAGGACATCATTCTACAGATAATTCCCCTTCAGTTGGCTGACTATATGATTGGGTCTGATGAACTAAGAGGAGCAAATTAGCCTGTTGCTCAAATTCATCCATTTATTCATCCACTCCAGGCCCCATGAAGTCTCATGGCATCAGGTCAAACATAGGCAAGGAAAATTCCTGCTGATTACAATGTACCACCCCCCCACAGTTGATGAATCAGTGCTCCTCCATGTTGAACATCACTTGGATGAATCACCAAGGGTGGCAAGGGCGCAGAATATAACCTAGCTGGGGAACTTAATGTCCATCACCAAAAGTGGCTCGGTAGCACCACTACTGACCAAGCTGGCTGAGTCTAAAAGACATAGCTGCTAAACTGAGTCTGCAGGTGGTGAAGGAACCAAGTGGGGAAAATATACTTGACCTCACCCATCTTGCTGCCACAGCCATATAAATACTGTGGCTACAAGAGCGGGTCAGAGGCTGGGAATCATGCGCTGAGTAACTCACCTCCCGACTCCCCAAAGCCTGTCCATCATTTACATGGCACAAGTCAGGAGTGTAATGGAACGCTCTCCACTTGCCTGGATGAGTGCAGCTCCCACAACACTCAAGCAGCTTGACACCAACCAGGACAAAGCAGCCCGCTTGATAAGTACCACATCCACAAACGCACTGTGGCAGCAGCGTGTACCATCTGCAAGATGCACTGCAGGAATTCACCAAAGTTCCTTCGACATCACCTTCCAAGCCCATGACCACTACCATCTAGAAGGACAAGGGCAGCAGATAGATGGGAACACCACTATCTGGAAGTTCCCCTCCAAGTCACTCACCATCTTGACTTGGAAACAAATAGTCGTTCCTTCACTGTCACTGGGTCAAAATCCTGGAACTCTCTTCCTAACACCACCTTCTCAAGGGCAGTTAGGGATAGGCAATAAATGCTGGCCCAGCCAGCAAAGCCCAAATCCCATGAATGAATTTTTTTTAAAATGACAATCATAGGAGTGACCACTGCACAGTCCTTGTGGAGACAAAGTCCCATCTTCACATGGAGGATACCCTCCATCATATTGTATGGTACCACCACCAGGCTAAATGGGATATATTTCAAACAGATCTAGCAACTCACGACTGGGCATCCATGAGGTGCTGTGGGCTGTCAGCAGCAAAATTGTAGTTAAGCACAATCTGTAGCCTCATGGCTACAGACTCCACCATTACCACCAAGCCAGGGGATCAACACTGGTTCAATGATGAGTGCAGGAGGGCATGCCAGAAGCAGCACCAAGCATGCATAAAAAGGTGTTAACCTGGTGAAGCTCCAACACAGGACTACTTGCATGCCAAACAGCATAAGCAACATGTGATAGACAGAACTAAGCAATTCCACAAGGAACGGATCATACCTAAGCTCTGCAGCCCTGCCACAGTCAGTCATGAATGGTGGTGGACAATTAAACAACCTCACTGGAGGGAGAGGCTCCACAAATAACCCATCCTCAAGGATGGGGGAGCCCAGCAGACCACTGCAAATGATAAGGCTGAAGCACTTGCTACAATTTTCAGCCACAAATACCAAGTGGATGATCCATCTCGGCCTCCTCCGGAGGTCTCAGCATCACAGATGCCAGTTTTCAGCCATTTGATTCACTCCATGTGATGTCAAGAAACAGATGAAGGCAGGGGATGCTACAAAGGCTATGGGACCCTGACTATATTCCAGTAATGGTACTGAAGACTAGTGCTCCAGAACTTGCTGAAACCCCAGCCAAGCTGTTCCAATACAGCCACAACACTTGTATCTACCCAGCAATTTGGAAAATTACCCAGGTATGTCTTGTACACAAAAAGCAGGACTAATCCAACCCAGCCAATTACTGTCCCATCAATCTACTCTTGATCATCAGCAAAGTGATGTCAAGCAGCACTCGCTTAGCGATTGGCTGCTCACTAACACTCAGTTTGGGTTCTGCCAGAATCACTCAGCTCCTGGCCTCATTACAGCTTTGGTTCAAAACATGGACAAAAGAGCTGAACAGCAGAGGCGAGGTGAGAGTGACTGCCCTTGACATCAAGGCAGCATTTGACCGAATGTTGCATCAAGGAGCCCTAGCAAAATTGGAGTCAATGGGAATCGGGGGGGAAACTCTCCACTGGTTCGAGTGATACCTAGTACAAAGGAAGATGGTTGTGGTTGTTGGAGGCCTATAATCTTGGTTCCAGGGCATCACTAGAGTTCCTCAGGGCAGTATCCTAGCCCCAGCCATCTTCAGCTGCTTCATCATTGACCTTCCTTCCATAAATGTCAGAAGTGGGGATGCTCACTGATGATTTCACAATGTTTAGCACCATTCACAACTCCTCAGATACTGAAATGCAGGCTTGCCTTGACAAGTGGCAACATTCGCGCCACTCAAGTGCCAGATAATGACCAACTCCCAACATCTCCCATCATCCCTTGACATTCAAATGGCATTACCATTGCTGAAATCCCCACTATCAACATCCTGGTCGTTACCATTGATCAGGAACTGAACTGGACTAGCCATACACATACTATGGCTACAAGAACAGGTCAAAGGCTAGGAATAGTGGTGAATAACTCACCTCCTGACTCCCCAAAGCCTGTCCATCATCTACAAGGCACAAGTCAGGAGTACGATGGAATACTCTCCACTTGCCTGGATGAGTGCAGCTCCCACAACACTCAAGAAGCTCGACACCATCCAGGACAAAGCAGTCAGCTTGATTGGCACCCCATCCACAAACATTCACTCCCTCCACCACCGACGCACCGTGGCAGCAATGTCTACCATCTACAAGATGCACTGCAGGAACTCAAGGCTTCTTAGAAGCACCTTCCAAACCCATGGCCACTGTCATCTAGAAATACAAGGGCAGCAGATACATGGGAACACCACCACCTGCACGTGTCACACCATCCTGACTTGGAAATACAATTGCTGGGTCAAAATCCTGGAAATCCCTAACAGCTTAGTGATATACCTACACCACATGGGCTCCAGCGGTTCAAGGCAGCAGCAAAACCACCACCTTCTCAAGGGCTATTAGGGATGGGCAATAAATGCTGGCCTACAGCAACACCCATATCCCACGAGTGACTTTTTAAAAAAGTGTTTCTCAATGTCATAGCTGACATTTTATGCCTGTACTACAAAATATCCACAACAGAGCATCAGGATTTACAGTCATGGGGTAATGAAAATCTCTTTACACAGGACCAATAGCAGGGTGTCAGTCATATTGATGTTGTCAGCGTTTAAATCCAGTACCATTTCCCAGGTTCACTCACCAACTACAACTTCGGAAATACACGGAGTCAAGTCAGGAGGGATAACAGAGGTATGGGATTGGGACCTTAGGATTGATTCTGTCTCTTGGTTACTCGATCACAGTTTGCTTTTATCCTGAGTATTCCTTCCGTGAAATAAGTTCCCTTTTCTCTGCCTGAAATCCACCTCATAACTTGGTCATGGATCTGGTAAATGGAGCATAGGGAGCCTCCTACTGCATATTCAGATCTCCATGTCTTGACAAAATAGTAGCTCAAAATCAGCAAGTTTCACATTAATTGCATTGCTAATTTTTATTAAAACAACTTGTATTGCAGTGGATCTGTGGAATTTTCACAACGCAGGAGGGGACCACAGAAGTAAAAAGATTATGAGCTAATGTTCAACATTACATCACAACAGTACACTTCGAAAGTACTTAACTAGCTACAAAATGCTGTGGGATGTCCTGTGGTCCTAAAAGGTGCTTTAAGTGCAAGTTATTCTTCACATCTTTTTACTATTTATGGTTTATAGCAAAAGAACAAAATTTAACTCACTCGCATTTTATTCACCTAACGACCTAGAAATTGCTGGAGCAGCGCAGCTTGCAGCAAATGCCATGAAGTGGATTTAAAACCTCACCCTTCAAATTATGCTATATCTATAATGCAGATTCCTGGAAATGTGAGCAGATAATGTGCAGTAGGGTTAAGGGAACATTACGTGAACATTGGTTAAGGAGATAGACTATTGGGCCTAATGATATTTAAAGATAATGTAGCAGAGTAAACAATGAAGAAATAGGATGAATTAGAGGCAAAACAGATACAAAGAGAAAAAGAAAAAAATTGGATTAAGAGAAAGAGAGGGAGAAGAAAAAAGAGACAAGGGAAAGGAAAAAGATAAAAGTGTAAATTCAGAAAACCTCTCAAAACAGTTTATGATCTGCAGGACTGAAATTTAACAGTTTCAACTGTTCCCTTTATATGACAAATCCAACAATTTCTTGACACTGAAAAAGTTAACATTGAGCCCCTGTTTTCCAAGGCCAGAGATGGAGCAGCATAAATAGTCCAAAAATTTGTAGCGATTTGCAATTCATGCCATATTTATTCCTTGCAAAAATTGGTGTCTTTTTAAAAAAAAACATTAATAATTGTGGGAGCAGTGAACTTGTCATTTGTTTGCCAGAAATTTCTTTGCCATTATCTTGGTGTCTTTTGTGAATATTCTATGCTTCAATATATAAAAGTTAATTTTCCAAATTCTTTGTGGAAAAATATCAAAAAATTCCAAATGTCACAACTACATATCACAAACAGTCCAAGGTAACAAGTCAACATCCTAGCAGATACTTTTGGAATAGTAATCAGAAAGCATTCTAGTGACACATTAACACAACTTCACAAGTGAAATGCTTTCTGTGAGGAACCCATTTTTGGAAAATTTGAAGGTTATTGAATTTTGGACATTCTTCCTCCCGAGTTTTTTTTTAAAATTGCAATATTAATTTGTGCTGTGACATTCTTTAAGAAACTACGGGTCAAGATAGGAACACCTGGGGAGGGAAGTGATACTTTGTATATCTAAGTTAACAAAGAACTGCTGTTGCCAGGTTAAAGGCTCTTGATGAATGGTTAAAAACACCTGGCCTTAGAAAAGTATTCTCTGAAAAATCTGTTTTTAAAACTCATGCTGCGTCTGTGTGTCTCTGTCTGTGTGTGCCTTTGAAGCAGGCTGCAAGAAAGAGACTTTCTCTCTTTCGCTCTCTCTGCCCCACTATGTGTTAAACTATCTGCAGAAATGTCTCATTGGAATAAATCATCTGTTTTCTTTTGAACGTCTGCAAAGTTGAGATAAGTAAGTTATCAAGGACAGTTTCACCAACAAATCCATCTGAAAAAACTTCCCAACCTATTGTGAGCAGAATTCTGCTAAATCAACAGCGTTCAGATCTCTTCGAATTTTATCCTTTTAAAAGAAGCGCTCCCATACTCCGGCCTCTGCAAGGGAGCGTATTTGTTTTGTCCCGTTTTGTGCGTGTTGAGGGTTCAAATATTTTTTTCTAAAAAAGGGAAAATCGTTCCACTTCTAAACTAAACTTGTATGTTACCCAGTTTATTAACTTGCATTTTTAAAAAGTAGTTTGTTTTATAATTAATTATTTTTTGTGTTTACTGAAAGAAGTCTGGTTAGACTCTTTTTATGCTGGGAATAACTGCATCAAAGGTAAACAATTGGCCAGTTCTGTGGGTGAATTAAACACTTAACCTATTGTTACAAGCTGTGGAGAAGTGGGGCTAGAATTAACTGTGCATTCCTTCCATCTCAGGCTATAACATTTCATGCCAAAAACCAATCACTCTTTAAAATACTGATTTAATAGCTACCCAGACAAGCTACTTTCCAATGACATAACTTTTGAGGGTGGGATAGTTAAAAGATGCAGCAATGAAATACAAAAAACTTTGGAAAATATTCAGTTTTTAAATTTACTGTAGACCAGGAAAATAATGTGTTTAGTTACCCAATCTCAGAGGGTAGTGATGTTGTTGGCAGAAATAAAACTATTCTCAATGTCTTTTGAGCTGGAGAAGGAACCAAAAAATGTCATAAGATGGTAACTCAAGTTGGCTTGATCTATGACACATGACTAGGAAAAGCAATCATGAACTTGTGCACTCATGAAGGACAACTTCACATTTACCCAGCTCTACTTCTCCACTACCTTGTTTAAACCCAACACTGCCTGCATCTGAGACAGACTGCCAGACTGATACTCACTCTTGGATTAGCTTTCCTTTTGTGGAACACCAAAGTCATCTTCTTTGGTCCTTTCTCCTTCTGTGGTTGTGTCAAATTTTGGTTTATAACATTAAAGATGTACATAAAAGTTGTTGTTAAAAGCTTTAAGTATTACTTCTTGAGTGTGTTAAAAAATATATATATATTTGTTTTAATTCTAAATATTCAACCATTTTGTACCCAGGGCTGAGTACATAAAGAAAACTTTCCATGGCCATCATAATTGAAAAGTCTTCAGAAAATCTAATTCTAATTCCTAATCATGAATGGCTTAAACATTTTGAATGATACAATAAGAAATACCTTTGGTTGATCTACTACACTGAGACATCAAAGTCAAATGCACATTCGAAACTCAGAAACTTAAGTCAGAAAGAGCCAGAAAACCATGTATAGCGCATTTGTAGCTTTTGTTTTCCACTTATTAGAAACTTTAAAAGAAAGAATGCCCCACAGCTTCATTAGAAAGTCATTTTTAATTGGATAGTTACCAAGTACTGAGGGCTCAAGTGTGCGATAATCATGTAACTTGAAGAACTTAGCAAGTCCAAACAGGGAAAATGCCATCCATGGTTACATTTTTCTGTGCTGTATATCTGTGCAATCCAAGTGGTTGAAATGCATCTTTTATGTCCAAAGTAGCCAGTAACCTGGCAGGTCAAATTTGTGGCAATGTAAGCACTATAATGTGCAAGTTTATTTTTTGGAAAATGAGGATTGGGGAACACATTCTAAATTTCACAGAAGTTACAATTTTAGATCACAAAATATCATATGTTCTATTTTCAGTGTGCTTACACTCCTCAATTGTTAAAGGCCACAATAAAGCAACAAACACAGACAGTATGACTCCTAAGATGACATCCCAAATTTGGGAATCCACCTCAAAATTAAACAGCAGAGAAGCCAAATGGTTTCTCTTGATGTTGGCATGTGTGACAAAGTTTCTTGATTAATCTACAAAGTTATAATTTGCCCCACCCCCTGTATGATGTAACAAATATGGGCTAGAAAGGAAAGGAGAAACTGTTTGAAGGTCAGAGGTGGAGCACTGGCAAGGTTTCTTTGACTTTTATCCAACTGTTATTGACAGGTCTTAGTTTAAACCACTAGAAGCTTGCACTCACAGAAGAGATGGAATAAGCGTTGCATGAGGATCCATCTTAGTCACTGGGCAGGATACCTATACTCCAGAAGTTTCTTGTAGTTTCCAACAAATCACCAACCTGCTAGAAAAAAACTTCCCACTGGAGAACACATTGCAGCAACAGGTCTGCACAGACACAAATTTCAGGTAGGCATAACAGTGAGGCCATCAACACTATTATTGAAACAGCAATTCAGACAGCAACCTCCAGGGTCTGCACATGCATAGTTAAATGCAGAAATCAAGTAGTTGCCGGCCTAGTTGCCCTGCTCCTCCATGTTTCGCATAAAGTCGCGGTATTGGCCACGATATACATTAAACCTGCCAAAAAAGTTTAGGCCTGTCTCAGTTCGGATGAAAGATCAGCATAGGTAATGTTAATTCTGTTTCTTTTCACAAATGGTGCCTGACCTGAGTTTTTCAGGCTTTTCCCATTGTTATTTCACAATTAAAGATTTGATTTAAAAGGTCTAAATATGATTATCTAAATTTATTGTATTAATTGCCAATATTTTTCGTGAATTTGGGCTGATCATTAGCGATGTGAATATTAATCTTTTTAAGGCACAATTACTCTCCCAAGTTAGGTGTAGCATGGATTAACTGCAGAGTAAAACTTCAACCTTAGCACAATAAAACGTTTAAGTAACAATTCACAGGAGCACACTTCTGCCACTATCTTGCGTCAGTTAGCATTTGCTCCGAGATTACAAATTAGGACCAGTTTTATTCTGCAGCTCTAGCCCACTGAGAACTTAGAGGAGTGCACAATATAATTTCACACAGGGCCCTCACAGCCAACAGGATATACTAGTGTATCTATTGTGTAATCCTGAGAACTGGGCTAATAATTCAGGCAATGAGTGTTCAAATCCCACAACAGTAGTTTGAGAATTTGAATTCAGCTAAAAATCTGAAATAAAAAGGCAGCATTAGTTTAAAAAGTGACCACAAATTGTCATTAAAAACCCAACTATTTTACGAATATCCTTTGGGGAAGTAAACCTGCCATCTTTACCCAGTTTGGCCTATGTGACTCCAGTCCCGCACCAACCTGGCTGACTCTTGTCTGCCCTCTGAAATGGCTCAGCAAGCCACTTATTATTAAAAACATAAGAAATAGCAGGAGCCGACCATATGGCCACTAGAACAAAAACAGAATTACCTGGAAAACTCAGCAGGTCTGGCAGCATCGGCGGAGGAGAAAAGAGTTGACGTTTCGAGTCCTCGTGACCCTTCAACAGAACTTATATATGGCCACTAGAGCCTGCTCCGCCATTCAATAAGATCATGGCTGATCTTTGACCTCAACTCGCTTTCCTACCCAATTCCCGTATCACTTGATTGCCCTAAAGACAAAAATCTCAGCGTAGAATATATTTTAGCATCCCCATCTTTTGGGAGAAAAGAATCCCAAAAATCCATAACCCCGAGTAAAGAAATTCTCTTTGTCTTTGTACTAAATGACTGCCCCCTTCTGCTCAGACTATAACCCTTGTTCTAGCCTCTCCAGTCAGCATCTACCTTTTCAAGCCCACTCACAATCTTGTATATTTCAATGAGGTCACCACTCATTCTTCTAAACGAGAGTACAGGCCCATTTTACTCAACCTTTCATGAGGAGGGACAACTTTCTCATAACAAAAACAGAATTACCTGGAAAAACTCAGGTCTGGCAGCATCGGCGGAGAAGAAAAGAGCTGACGTTTCGAGTCCTCATGACCCTTCAACAGAACTAGGTGAATCCGAGGGGAGGGGTGAAATATAAGCTGGTTTAAGGTGGGTGGGGGGAGAGAGAAGTGGAGGGGGGTGTGGTTATAGGGACAAGCAAGCAGTGATAGGAGATCATCAAAAGATGTCACAGACAAAAGAACAAAAGAACACAGAGGTGTTGAAGTTGGTGATATTATCTAAACGAATGCGCTAATTAAGAATGGATGGTAGGGCACTCAAGGTATAGCTCTAGTGGGGGTGGGGGGAGCATAAAAGATTTTAAAATAATGGAAATAGGTGGGAAAAGAAAAATCTATATAAATTATTGGAAAAAACAAAAGGAAGGGGGAAGAAACAGAAAGGGGGTGGGAATGGAGGAGGGAGTTCAAGACCTAAAGTTGTTGAATTCAATATTCAGTCTGGAAGGCTGTAAAGTGCCTAGTCGGAAGATGAAGTGCTGTTCCTCCAGTTTGCGTTGGGCTTCACTGGAACAATGCAGCAAGCCAAGGACAGACATGTGGGCAAGAGAGCAGGGTGGAGTGTTAAAATAGCAAGCGACAGCGAGTTTGGGTCATTCTTGCGGACAGACCACAGGTGTTCTGCAAGGCGGTCGCCCAGTTTACATTTGGTCTCTCCAATGTAGAGGAGACCGCATTGGGAGCAACGAATGCAGTAGACTAAGTTGGGGGAAATGCAAGTGAAATGCTGCTTCACTTGAAAGGAGTGTTTGGGCCCTTGGACAGTGAGGAGAGAGGAAGTGAAGAGGCAGGTGTTACATCTTTTGCGTGGGCATTGGGAGGTGCCACAGGTGGGGGTTGAGGAGTAGGGGGTGATGGAGGAGTGGACCAGGGTGTCCTGGAGGGAACGATCCCTACGGAATGCCGCTGGGGGGGGTGAAGGGAAGATGTGTTTGGTGGTGCCATCACGCTGGAGTTGGCGGAAATGGCAGAGGATGATCCTTTGAATGCGGAGGCTGGTGGGGTGATAAGTGAGGACAAGGGGGACCCTATCATGTTTCATGCGCAGGAGATGGGCCGGACACGGTTGAGGGCCCTGTCAACTACCATGGGTGGAAAACCTCAGTTAAGGAAGAAGGAGGACATGTCAGAGGAACTGTTTTTGAAGGTAGCATCATCAGAACAGATGCGACGGAGGCGCAGGAACTGAGAGAATGGGATGGAGTCCTTACAGGAAGCGGGGTGTGAGGAGCTGTAGTCGAGGTAGCTGTGGGAGTCGGTAGGCTTGTAATGGATATTGGTGGACAGTCTATCACCTGAGATTGAGACAGAGAGGTCAAGGAAGGGAAGGGAAGTGTCAGAGATGGACCACATGAAAATGATGGAGGGGTGGAGATTGGAAGCAAAATTAATAAATTTTTCCAAGTCCCGATGAGAGCATGAAGCAACACCGAAGTAATCATCGATGTACCGGAGAAAGAGTTGTGGAAGGGGGCTGGAGTAGGACTGGAACAAGGAATGTTCCACATACCCCATAAAGAGACAGGCATAGCTGGGGCCCATGCGGGTACCCATAGCCACACCTTTTATTTGGATGAAGTGAGAGGAATTGAAGAAGAAATTGTTCAGTGTGAGAACAAGTTCAGCCAGACCGAGGAGAGTAGTGGTGGATGGGGATTGTTCGGGCCTCTGTTCCAGGAAGAAGCTAAGGGCCCTCAGACCATCCTGGTGGGGGATGGAGGTGTAGAGGGAGTGGACATCCATGGTGAAGAGGAAGCAGTTGGGGCCAGGGAACTGGAAATTGTTGATGTGACGTAGGTGTCAAAGGAATCACAGATGTAGGTGGGAAGGGACTGGACAAGGGGAGAGAGAAGGGAGTCAAGATAACAAGAAATGAGTTCTGTGGGGCAGGAGCAAGCTGACACGATCGGTCTACCGGGACAGTTCTGTTTGTGGATTTTGGGTAGGAGGTAGAAGCAGGCCGTCCAAGGTTGGGCGACTATCAGGTTGGAAGCTGTGGGAGGAAGATCTCCAGAGGAGGTGAGGTCAGTGACAGTCCTGGAAACAATGGCTTGATGTTCAGCGGTGGGGTCATGGTCCAGGGAGAGGTAGGAGGAAGTGTCTGCGAGTTGACGCTCAGCCTCCGCGAGGTAGAGGTCAGTGCGCCAGACAATAACAGCACCACCCTTGTCAGCGGGTTTGATGAAAATGTCAGGGTTGGACCTGAGAGAACGGAGTGCAGTAAGTTCAGAGAGAGAGAGATTAGAATGGGTGAGAGAAGCAGAGAAATTGAGACGACTAATGTCGCGTCAACAGTTCTCAATGAAAAGATCAAGAGAAGGTAAGAATCCAGAGGGAAGGGTCCAGGTGGAGGGAGAATATTGGAGGTGGGTAAAAGGATCTGTTGAACGGGGAGGGGACTCCTGCCCAAAGAAGTGAGCCCGGAGACGAAGACGGCGAAAGAAGAGTTCAGCATCGTGCCGAGCCCGAAATTCATTGAGATGAGGGCGTAAGGGTATGAAACTAAGTCCTCTGCTGAGCACTGAACGTTCAGTGTCGGAGAGGGGAAGGTCAGGGGGTATAGTGAATACACGGCTGGGGCTGGGATTGGAAGATGGGGTGGGGACGGAGGGACAGGCAGGGTTGGAGGGTCCTAGATGGGTGTTGGTGTCGATGAGTTGTTGGAGCATCAACTTTCAACTGTCAACTTTCTCAGCTCAGGAAACAAATCGAGCGAACCTTACTGCATCACCTCCAAGGCAAGTATATCTTTCCTTAGATAAGAAGACATACATCCGTGCAAGATAGATTTGTGTGTACATGATAGGCTAAGATTAGGATTTGGTTTAATTTCATGTGACTGAGGTTTTTCTGATTTCCTTTTACTTAAAAACAGTCTGTGGGTTTGTACTGCAGCTAGAAATAATGAAATAGTTAAATTTATTCGTTCCTAAGATGATTTGTGTCAGGATACATTTTATCAGCCTGTGCTGTTCAGCTTTTGCTGAAAGTGCAGAATTCACAACTGTTCAACTAAACTTTGTCAATACATTATTAAATGAGATAGACCCAAGATAGGAATAGAAGTACAACAAATGACAAGGATGATGGACAAGTTGGCATCTGGAGTTTTGTAGGAAATGTTTTATTTCTGGGAGTCTTAATAGCAATAACTGACATCAGGATGTGAAGAATTATCTAGGATAGAATACATGACCTAGGAGGCATATAAAGATCTTGAACTTTGCCTTAAAATTTGTAGAGAGTCAGGATCAAAAGGGCTGACAAAGGTTACATCTTTATTCAGAGGGGGATACAGAGCAGTACCATTTATTATTGTATACCTATAGTTTAGAGATATCATGTGTGCGTCAAACACTTGGTCCAATGCAATAAAAGAATCAAGTTACAAATCATATTTGGTGTCAGATTTGAATTATCTTGCATTTGAGAGAGTGTGTGAAACAATGGATATCACACAATTAGGGTTACTAGGCATGGACAAGAAATATGTACTTGTCCCGTGAATTCACCATGTTTTGTTTGACACACTGATGCGTTTATGTCCCCAAAACACACAAAATTCACTATTTCTAAAACATCATCTTCAAAACAAAGTGATGCAAGGAAACAACTGTTTCTCTGTCAAGGTTATTACTCATTGTACGGTATACAAAATTGACAAATGGACAAAAATCACAGCTTGTTTAAACTGTTCACGCTTCAGTGAAAATTACAATAAAATCATGATAGTAAAGTGCTTCCTTCTCTTCCACCAACTTTGTGATTATTTGCAGAAAGAAAGTAGTTAGTCTCTAGTTTCTATATTTCTTGTACTCAGGTTCAAGAACATAAGACTAATGGGACTCCAAAATTTCTCCAACAAATTATTGATTTTAAATTAGCAATAAACTCCATTGCTCTTCATAAATTAAACACATGGTTTTTCAATTTTTTCATAATCATTTACCATTGTCCTTTGTAGGGATCAATTTACAAATTCCATACAGGTTTTAAACAAGAGCAGCACACTGCAGCAGCTCGCCACCACCTTCTTACAGTCAATTAGGGATGAGCAATAAATGCTGGCCTAACCCATAAACGAATAAAAAAAACCTGTCAGGGAAATATAATAATTTTCATAATGTTACTCTATATTGTAGAGTAATAGTGGGGTCTGTATCCGTGTGTGTGTGAGATTTAACTGAAGTAAAGGCAGCTGGCCTGAAGGCTTTGATGTATCAGAAGGTAAACTAGATTTGAAATGTTAAATAGGTAAACATGGGTGAAGTTTTAGAATGTGAGGTGTAAAGGGAACATTTGCATTTTTAAATAAACCAGACTAGCTTGAATTCAAAAGAGTGGGTGAAATGTTTCACCTTGTCAGGAGAAGTTAAGAAAGTGTCTTTACTTTTTCCAAAGATAACTAGTAAAATTGGTACTATGATAGATTTTTATTATGAGAGTTTAAGTCCAAGTGAAACAATGGGAATTTGTATTCAAAGGAAGAAATATGTATAAAGGAGAGAAGGTTGTGTGCAAGGGAAGGCTTTTTAAGATCTAACAAGTGTGAAAAGCCTCCAACATCCAGGCCTCAAGCTGCTGTGTACAAGGAACTGATGTTGAGAAAACTCACTTTGAATTTGGATGTATGCTTTGCCTGGGTCTGTTTAAATCTAAGTATTTTACTGTTGCCCTAACAGAGGTGTAACTGGGAGTTACATTGATTAGGGGAGCTAGGAGTTATCATAGTAATAATTTGTAAATCTATGTATACACTTAAAATCATTTTTTTTATTTAATAAAGGTTTAATTTAGTTTTGTAAGAAACCTATGAGACTTGGTGGTCTTTTTACCTCTGAATTCAAGGCACGCATCTCAAAATATATACAAATTGCAAAACAGTTGTGGCAGTTGCTTCAGGTTTCCCTTTGGGATTTGAGCAACTCAGCATTTACTATTGGCTCTGCCATAACAAACCCAAAGTTTGCTTTATCTGTCCCAGGGATATCTCCTGTTCTGAGGCATTCAGATGGTCATGGGCAACCTTGAAATAAGTCTAACACTGGCAGAGCCAATGGTAAGAGTAGAAAATTCAAAAGCACTGCAGGCCTCTGAAATCAGGGTTTTCTTGCCGTGGATGGAAATTGACAGCTAGGTCCAGAATTTAACTGCGGACTTTTTGGGAGGGGTGGTGGGGAATCGATGCATAGAATAAAAATACTAGCCTCCAGTCATTGGGGGTTAAGTTTCAGACCTACGGCCAGTTTTTTTTCTGGGCACTCCTTTGCTTGAGCAGCCAGAAACAAAGCATCCAGACAAGAGGTAGAAGGCCAGAAATACAACCTCCCACTTCATTAACATGGTCCTATCTGGGTAAGTGCAGGTCGTATTCTGCACTACCCTAGAGAATTCCAGGGCAGTGTAAGAGGGGCACAACCCCAGTGATTCAGGTCTCTTATTTCTTTTTCCTAGCCTGCAGAACGCTCAGTTCCCAAAGCAAAGGCCAAGGAAATCAACTCCAGCATTTCTGAACAAATGAAGATGGTGCTGGCCAAAAAGATACACAGAAAACTTTCATGCAGGGAACCACATAAAAAAATCAGAACAGCAATAAATAAATCCCATTCACACTTTACCTCCTCAGGAAGCGTAACAAGCATGTCGAGATCTTTTTTCCATGCCACTGTTGACAGAAAATAATCACTGCAGGCTGCAAGCACAGAACGGTGAGCACGAAAGGACTTGTTTTCTACAACCACAGTCACGTCACAAAAAAGGTCTTGCTTCCTTTGATCATTGAGGCTCAGTAGAACACTGGTACTGTGCACAGAGGACTCGTAGGAATAAACCAAAGTGTTGCTCTTTTCGCTTACTGACATTCTGTCTCATACCTGGCAAAACAAATACAATACATGAGTTGCACAGTGTGTGTTTATAATCACATTAACTCAATCAGGAAGGAGCATTAATATCTTCAACTTTGAATTTGTTAGCAGTATAAATTCTAGTTTCTTTTGTAGCTCATAAGGTAGGAGGCCTGATTTTCTCTCCAGCCATTAAGGTCAACACCACAAAGTTAAATCGCAAGTTCAGTTACATAAAAAAAATGTTTGCTTTTAAATCTCTGGTTATATTTCTAGCCTACTATTGCAGTACAATCAATTTTCTTCAGCTAGAATAAGTTTGCTATTCACCTATTAATGTGAATGCATCAGGAGATTCGTAAATTTGTCACAAAAACTCAGTACATCGCTGTAACATGAATTTTTGCGAGACCACAATAAAACAATCAGTTGCTTCAATCATAGCAGCCTAAAATTGTGAGCCATTACAAAATCCATTAATTTCTAGTTCATCAGAATGCATTTATGCTCAGGTAAAATTTTCATAAAATGGGCACAAATTAGGCCCAAAATTGCAACCATTTGGGACTTGTTTAACCCTCCCCCACACTACCATAGTTTCTATTCAAACACATTTGCAGATCATCAATTGCAAAAATATGCCATGAACCAGTGCAACTGGACAGCATTTTAAAAGAAAATCTTTCCAGCAAAGTAATTCCTCATTTAAAAAACTGCCTTGACATATTTAAGAGTGGGAAGTAGGTGCAGTTTGATTAATTGAGCTGAAGAAAAAAAGAAAAAGAATAACGTTCAAACAATATCAGTGCAACATCTGTGACCAACCTGTTTTTAAATTACTGAAAATGATGGCCATGTCAGCCGTGGCTCAGATGGTAGCACTCGCGCCCGAATCAAAAGGTTGTGAACTCAAGTCTCACTCCAGAACCTGAGCACAACAATCAAGGCTGACATTTCAGTGTAGTACTGAGGGAGTACTGCACTGTCAAAGGTGCCTTCTTTCGACTCAGATGTTAAACTGAGGTCCCATTAACCCTCTCAGCTTTCAAAGAGGAGCAGGGGAGATTATCTTCAGTGTGCTGGCCAATATTTATCCCTCAATCAACATCACAAAAAAAGATTTTCTGTTCATTATCATATTGCTTTCTGTGACAGCTTGTTTTGCACAAATTGGCTGCCACTTTCCCTACAGCAGTGACTACTTCTCAAAAGTACATCACTGGCTGTAAAGCACTTTCTGAAGTCTGGTGGTCATGAAAGGTGCTACATAAATGCAAGTCTTTTCTTTAAAAAAGGAACGATTTCCTAATTATATTGGTGTACAATAGTAAGAGTTACTAAATTTTTACCAGAAATATTTTAAAACTTTTTGAATGTAAGCTCAGTGTTCTTGCACCCAAATGAACTAGTTCAAGTTTTAGAACCTCAAAGACTGGAAAACAAGTACAATTAGCGGAAACTCCCAATGATGATTAATTCATCTGGGGACATGGCCAATTTTGTAACAGAGGCTGCTTCTAGAACAACATTCCTTAAACTAATGCAAAAGATCATGGAAACCCTAACAGCACTGTGGGGACTACAGCAGTGCAAGAAGGCAGTTCACCACCATCTTCTCAAGGCCAATTAGGGATGAGCAATAAACACTGGTCTAGTCAGCAATGCCCACATCCCATGAATGAATTTTAAAAGCTCCATTTGTTTACAATTCTGCAATCTTTAGTGCACATTGTCAATTTCAGCCGAATTACACCTAAAGAAAGTGGCTATTAGAAATTCAAACATATAACTTTAGCATCACAGGGGGAGGGAGGAGGGGTGCAGGGAAGAGTGGCGTCTTTTATGCACAGCAATTTTTAAATATTTAAACTTTGATTCTAAAGAGCTCCTGTCCAAACAAAAAGTTCTCCTGGATAGGAGGAATACACATCAATTAAGCCATTAAAAATGAAGAAACTGGCTGATGTGAAAAATATGGAGCCTGGCAGCTGCAATATAAATGCAAGGTTAATTTTGTCATTAAATATCACTGAATATAATTGTCACCAAGACTAGTTTATACAACACATAGCTCTAGATTTCCTAGAGGAGAAAGGGTGCAGCAAGGTGAGATACTGATTTTTCAGTTGCAACAAAAACTAAATTGAACTTAATTGTGAGTTGATTTTAAATTATTAAAAATGGACCAAATGGTGCAAGTTATTTTTTAAAGCCTTAAGATGCTTGTATTATAATTTTGAATGAATACCATGAACATATTTAATACTTGTGCCTTTGCTACAGAACGGATGGAACTCAGATGCAAAATGATTTAGTGACAAATATTTAGCACAAAAGGTAATCAGAATGTAAAAAAATGCCAAAATAAAATAATTTAATCCATCAAAATTGCCCCAGTAAAAATAACATGCATTTATAAAACACCTTTTACAATTTTGGAACATTCCAGACTGCTTTACAGTCAAAGAAGTACTTCTTGAAGTGTGACCACTGTTGTAATGTAGGAATTAGCTGAATCCTAATACAACATTTACAGTGCAAGGCGACAGTTGTCTGTTGACTGCAATTTTGGCAAATTTTGTTTAACGGTAATTAGAATTTCGGTCAAACAGTTCTACGGCCTTTGTTTATACTATAATGCTTTGATAGCATCCTTCAATTGCCACAGGTCGGGGGTGATATTTGCTGCGATCTTAGATAAACTGTTACTTTGCTAATCCTATGATTTTTTATTACCAGAGGTAAAACTATCTTTTATACTTACTTAAGATACGCAACCAAGCAAGTGGAAAAGTGACACTTTGGAAATCCAGAATTCGTTTTCTGGGCCTTTGAGGTTCTAAAAATTCAACTGGCTCATTTGTCATAAATTCAAATAATACTGGTTTGAATTCACAATCCCCATATCCCATTAAGTTTAATATTTCACACTGTTATACCTCATGTCAAGTATATACCATGCCATGACCCCAACAACCACACCATTTACTTTTGCCTGCCCCTGCCCATTCCCCTCTTCCGATTGCTCCAGGCCTAGTAATATTTCCCAATACAGGAAGGGAAGTGATAAAAGAGGAACAAAACAATCATTGAGAAGTGGCATTTTGTACAGGACAATATGAATCACTGACATAATTACAATAAAAAGACTCAAATAGAAATGGCTAACTGGAAATGCAAAAGAAACCTGCATTAATGCAGCAGTATCTTTCACAACCTCAAGACACCCCAGCCAACTGCAATTATAAAGTTTTGCATCTAAGTATTTGATATGATCATGTGTTCAACTAAAAAAGAATGCCAAACAGATGCATAAAACAGACTAAACAGTGCCATCTGAACATTGTTCTTTGCCCTCCAATTTTCCATATCTCACCATTTTGGGAAGCCCAAGTTTTTATTCATTATCTTCTGTTAGTGTAGCCTTGTATCAGAAACTCAGTATCCAACTGCAGGCACAAGTATCGGTTTTAAATTCAGTAAGACACATTGGTGTTATTTAGTTTCTGTTTTGTATTAATTGAAACTACTTTACACAGCTCTGATTTAATTTCTATATGAAAAGGTCAGAAAGGAGAAAGCCAAATCTGAAGATGGAAAGAAATGAATTAAAAACTGGACAAGGTATATACTGCTGCTTTAAATTACGCAGCCAAAAGAATCCTAACCCAAAACAAAAGATCACAAAATCAACAAGCTTGTAAAAATTGCCAGCCAGAGCTCAAGTACCAATTTTTTGCTCAACCTTCATGAAAATTCTGTTGTTTAATGCGGCAAAATTGAAGGTTGGAAGCAATCAAGTATTTCCAGGTTACATAAAGCACAGCTGAATGTGAGGTAATACTCCCACTCCTCCATCGCAGCGTTGTTCAGTTTTGGGAAGGCATCACTTGCTCCACCAGTGAAATGCTTTTTCCCTTTTTACAGCAGCCTCTAAGCAAGATAGCCAAATTGATACAATTGGTGCTAAATTATGGGTAACTGTGTAATGAGTCATTCCCACTGAGGCAGAATTCGGACAGTCAAAATCGATTTCATGTAGGACGCATGTGATGTAGAATGCTTAAACAGACACTTCTGTCCCATGGCAACAGCTGGATATGAACTTAGTTCCTGTCGTGAAAGTATAATAATTCTCAATATTATTGTGATTTATTGGAGAAGTAGGTTAATAGTGGGGTTTGGAAAGTTTGTGTGTGGGGGGAATTTAATTGGATAAAGCTGGTGTGGAGGCATTTGATTCATCAAAAATAAGCTAGGTTTGAAATGCTAAATATGTAAACATGGCTGAGGTTTTAGATGGCGAACAAGTGAGGAGAATTTGCATTTCTAGATAAATCAAGGTGTTTTGAATTTCAAAGAGATGGTAGGATGTTAAACCTGGGCCAAGTAGTGTGTTTATTTTTCCCAAACTTTACTGATAATAAAAATCTTTTCATGTTGTTAATACTGAGAAAGGTAAAGTTCCAAAGACATATGGAACAATGGAATTGCATTGATCGTGAGAAACATGTACAAAAGGAGAAGCAGCTGTGTGTCAGAGAAGAAGGGATTACAAATCTACCAGAAGTGTGAATAGCCTCCAGTATTTGTGCAATAAGCTGCTGCCTAGAGAAACTCAAGCTGGGAAAAGATATTTTGAATTCCAGGGTGTCATGTTAACTGGCTGGAATCTATGTAAATTCTATGCTTTTTGTTTACCGGTGCCTTAACAGGGTTGTAAGTGGAAGCCAGATAAATTAGCTATTTTCGGGGAGGGAGAGGGGGCGAGGGCGAGCGCTCGAGGGAGGGAGGGAGAGAGGGCGAGCGCTCGAGGGAGGGAGGGAGAGAGGGCGAGCGCTCGAGGGAGGGAGGGAGAGAGGGCGAGCGCTCGAGGGAGGGAGGGAGAGAGGGCGAGCGCTCGAGGGAGGGAGGGAGAGAGGGCGAGCGCTCGAGGGAGGGAGGGAGAGAGGGCGAGCGCTCGAGGGAGGGAGGGAGAGAGGGCGAGCGCTCGAGGGAGGGAGGGAGAGAGGGCGAGCGCTCGAGGGAGGGAGGGAGAGAGGGCGAGCGCTCGAGGGAGGGAGGGAGAGAGGGCGAGCGCTCGAGGGAGGGAGGGAGAGAGGGCGAGCGCTCGAGGGAGGGAGGGAGAGAGGGCGAGCGCTCGAGGGAGGGAGGGAGAGAGGGCGAGCGCTCGAGGGAGGGAGGGAGAGAGGGCGAGCGCTCGAGGGAGGGAGGGAGAGAGGGCGAGCGCTCGAGGGAGGGAGGGAGAGAGGGCGAGCGCTCGAGGGAGGGAGGGAGAGAGGGCGAGCGCTCGAGGGAGGGAGGGAGAGAGGGCGAGCGCTCGAGGGAGGGAGGGAGAGAGGGCGAGCGCTCGAGGGAGGGAGGGAGAGAGGGCGAGCGCTCGAGGGAGGGAGGGAGAGAGGGCGAGCGCTCGAGGGAGGGAGGGAGAGAGGGCGAGCGCTCGAGGGAGGGAGGGAGAGAGGGCGAGCGCTCGAGGGAGGGAGGGAGAGAGGGCGAGCGCTCGAGGGAGGGAGGGAGAGAGGGCGAGCGCTCGAGGGAGGGAGGGAGAGAGGGCGAGCGCTCGAGGGAGGGAGGGAGAGAGGGCGAGCGCTCGAGGGAGGGAGGGAGAGAGGGCGAGCGCTCGAGGGAGGGAGGGAGAGAGGGCGAGCGCTCGAGGGAGGGAGGGAGAGAGGGCGAGCGCTCGAGGGAGGGAGGGAGAGAGGGCGAGCGCTCGAGGGAGGGAGGGAGAGAGGGCGAGCGCTCGAGGGAGGGAGGGAGAGAGGGCGAGCGCTCGAGGGAGGGAGGGAGAGAGGGCGAGCGCTCGAGGGAGGGAGGGAGAGAGGGCGAGCGCTCGAGGGAGGGAGGGAGAGAGGGCGAGCGCTCGAGGGAGGGAGGGAGAGAGGGCGAGCGCTCGAGGGAGGGAGGGAGAGAGGGCGAGCGCTCGAGGGAGGGAGGGAGAGAGGGCGAGCGCTCGAGGGAGGGAGGGAGAGAGGGCGAGCGCTCGAGGGAGGGAGGGAGAGAGGGCGAGCGCTCGAGGGAGGGAGGGAGAGAGGGGCGAGCGCTCGAGGGAGGGAGGGAGAGAGGGCGAGCGCTCGAGGGAGGGAGGGAGAGAGGGCGAGCGCTCGAGGGAGGGAGGGAGAGAGGGCGAGCGCTCGAGGGAGGGAGGGAGAGAGGGCGAGCGCTCGAGGGAGGGAGGGAGAGAGGGCGAGCGCTCGAGGGAGGGAGGGAGAGAGGGCGAGCGCTCGAGGGAGGGAGGGAGAGAGGGCGAGCGCTCGAGGGAGGGAGGGAGAGAGGGCGAGCGCTCGAGGGAGGGAGGGAGAGAGGGCGAGCGCTCGAGGGAGGGAGGGAGAGAGGGCGAGCGCTCGAGGGAGGGAGGGAGAGAGGGCGAGCGCTCGAGGGAGGGAGGGAGAGAGGGCGAGCGCTCGAGGGAGGGAGGGAGAGAGGGCGAGCGCTCGAGGGAGGGAGGGAGAGAGGGCGAGCGCTCGAGGGAGGGAGGGAGAGAGGGCGAGCGCTCGAGGGAGGGAGGGAGAGAGGGCGAGCGCTCGAGGGAGGGAGGGAGAGAGGGCGAGCGCTCGAGGGAGGGAGGGAGAGAGGGCGAGCGCTCGAGGGAGGGAGGGAGAGAGGGCGAGCGCTCGAGGGAGGGAGGGAGAGAGGGCGAGCGCTCGAGGGAGGGAGGGAGAGAGGGCGAGCGCTCGAGGGAGGGAGGGAGAGAGGGCGAGCGCTCGAGGGAGGGAGGGAGAGAGGGCGAGCGCTCGAGGGAGGGAGGGAGAGAGGGCGAGCGCTCGAGGGAGGGAGGGAGAGAGGGCGAGCGCTCGAGGGAGGGAGGGAGAGAGGGCGAGCGCTCGAGGGAGGGAGGGAGGGAGAGCGCGAGCGCTCGAGGGAGGGAGATAGGGAGAACACGAGCGCTCGAGGGAGGAAGAGAGGGAGAACACGAGCGCTCGAGGGAGGAAGAGAGGGAGAACACGAGCGCTCGAGGGAGGGAGGGAGGGGAAAGCGCGAGAGTTTTAACCAAGGAGCAATAAACATTTGCTTGTTTAATCTCTCCAGTGCTTGAAGTTTACAACCTGTAACCACACCATATATGGCACTCAAGACACGTTCACTGCACTGTGAATACTTTATTGCATTATAAGTCTGATGACTGTGCTAAAAATTTGAAAGAGCAACTTCATAATTATTTAGCAGAGTAGAGGTATTTTTTTTAAATGAAGGGTGGGGGAGTAGATTAATCAGCAACTAACTCTTGCTTGTTGAACTTGCCCTGTCCTTGCCATCAACAACCTTTTGTTGAGCTGCGAAGTTAGAGGCTGGAAATTTTTCCTCCCCTACCCCAAAACACAGTAGATTCATACTTTACACATATCAAAGTGTAGTTTCATTGGACATGGATGTAGCATGGCATAATTTTAAACAATTCCTCCTTGAATATAGTAACTTGCACTTTTTTGTAAAGTCGAAAACTAAACACTTCAGTTTTGATTTTCTTTACTAAAAACACTAATTCTGGTGACTTTCTGGTGCACTTAGAAATGGCTATTGTGAGAACATTCACGCATCAACAAAAAATTGAACACAAAAGCAGAGATTGAAGTAGTACTTAGAAACACGTACTAAACTTGCTGTCAATCAGAAAAAGAATTCTGATGTTAGTAATCACAGATGCACAGTTATTGCTTACTACCTGTTGAGACTCTGCAGCAGACAGTGACAGGCTGAGAAATCTAGAGCCCCTGGATGTCAAGCAGCATACAGATAGGATAAAGCGTCAAAGGGAACCCAAGGTTCAGTACAGAGAACTCAATCCTGCAGAAAGCAGGGGTATACAGAAAGTCAGAAAGTGCAGGGGTGAAATTACTAAAGAAAATTAGGAAATTAGAAAAAGGGCAGGGAAAATAAAATATTGGCAAGTGAAAATGTGATGGCCCATCGCAGGAAATGAGGGACTGCGCCATGGTGTATGTCACTTCTGGACTGAACATCTGTTGTGGCAGTAGAAGCCAATACGTGAGCGGAGGCCCCTTCCAGCAGCTTGCTTTTCCCACGTCCTCCTGACTGCTTGTCTCCAGGCACTTCAGTCAGAAGCGAGGACTTGCCATGCACCAATTCAGGTCCTAATCAACTTGATTTTACTTGCAAGCAAGACTTCTAAAGGAAAGCCCCAATATATTTTACAAATACTGAGAGACACAAACCTCAGCCTGAAAACACAGCAAATATCTTAAGTATTTCCTTATAAATGCTGTATTTTTAATGTTTATTATATTGCAAGCCTCATTAGGAAAAGGAATTGAGACGATTTAGAGCAATTTAATTGGTTTCTTGTCTGTTCCTTGTACTAGTCGCTGTTTGCTGACTTTTGATTAGAAGTTTTGTTTTTAAAATCAATTGATAATCTTCAGTCCTAACACTCATGATACTGACGGTTGATTAACAAAACACACCAGATACAAGACTATATACAGGCTGCATATTTTAAATGTTAAGTATCTTGCACAGTAAATATTTATTTGAACCATCACTCGTTTCCTGTAACACTTTGTCATCTTATTTCTGTCATACTTAAATTTACCATTTGTTTACACTTATTTCCTGATGACTATTCCCAGCTCCCATCTCAAAGGCAGGTGGCATTCTGTCCGCAGTGTCACTTTTCTCATGTCTGCAAAAATTGGGCCTCCCATCCAATGTTTCCCTTGCTTCTTCTACAGGCTCGTCCCTGACAATTCCTCTGCTTCTGTGAGAACCGCCAAGTCCTAAAGCAACTTAAAGTTGGTTCTCAGTCACATCCAGGAACAAAGCTTTTGGTATTTCATTACTGAGAGACGAGATAACCAAAAGGGACTACCCACCATTCAGCAACCATTCCTGCACCCTTCTGAATGCATAGCTCTCCTTGCTGCAATCACCATGCTTTCCTAGCCCTCTGCTCACAAATTCAGACCTTCCCAAGAAAACCACTATCACTATGCTCTCACCTATTACCTAGCAATCAGAATTAAGAGGTACAGTAAGCTCTTTAACTTTTACTGGGCATGAAAAAGCTGGTGCATTTTTCTTAAGCACTATCCTGAAAACACTCTGTTCCTGGCTTCTATGATCTATCACCCACTCTTCCTGCACTCTGCTACCACCACACTTTTTCAATCTCCTGCAATTCTACTACCCTGCAGCACTGCTACCACCCAACATTACCCTCCCACTACCTCAGCAGTTCCAACACACCAGTTATATATTGACAGATCCCACAATTTCCCTCCCTGCTACTCCAAAATCCAAATATCCACTTTCAAATTTCCTGGCCCTCAAAACCCCTCTGCTGTACTGCACTATGCCAACAATTCCGAAGCATACCACCATCTATTGCTCAGTACTTATACATGAGCTCCCTACCATATCTCTAGAACCTGGACTTAAAAAAAAAGATGCAATTTCAGTACATAACATAGCTAAATAAACAAAATAACTCAAGGGCATCAATTACTAAATTCAGCAACTTGGCTCTTTGTACTATGCCCCAGTTATATCACTCACTCCATATGAACATACTAGCATACGCATTTGGAGCAGGAGTAGACCATTTGGCCCCTCGAACCTGGTCCACCATTCAATATCATGGCTGATCAGATTACGGCCCCAAATCCACTTTCTTTCCTACCCCCTTTGACTCCCTTGTCAATCAAGAATCTAATTACCTCTGCCTTAAAAATATTCAATGACCCTGCCTTCACTTGTCCCTGGGGAGGAGAGTTCCACAGACTCAAACCCCTCAGAAAATATTTCTCCTCATCCCAGTCTTAAATGGGAGACCCCTTATTTTTGAACTGTCCCCTAGTTCTAATTTCTCCCACAAGAGGAAACAAATTTTCAGCACCCTCGGGATCTTATATTTTTCAAGAAGATCGTCTCTCAATCCTTCATATGAGGGGTTGCTACATGGTTAATTCACATTTACAATGCCCAACATTGTAGCTGAAAAAACTTAGGGCAGGTTTAAAGTAAATAACTCCTAGTAAATCAGTATTTTACATCCTACTTAAATATACAGTTACTTAATAATCAGTTTGACTGCTTACAATTATAGAGGCAAACTTCTTCCAAGGAACCGGCATAAATACATAGGTATATTTTATAATCTATTTGGTGCTTTTGTTATACACTGAATGCTGCAAATTATGCAGCATGACTGTGACAGACTATCAGCTAAGATCTGCAATGAAACAGCAAAGTGCTGATCTCATGCAGTTATGCTGACAAACGATGAGCAAGCATTTTCTGGTTTTTTCACATCATTGCTTCCCTAAATAACCCTGCCACAGGCCTCTTTTTACTGTGGCATAATTAACAGAACTTAAAGGCACATTGTAGTTTCCAAAAAATAAACTATCAATTTCACCATGAGTTATCTAGTAAAACTATAGGCTGGAATTGCCAGAAAATCAGTATTATATGTATGATTACCATAGAAATATGCTCCACAATGCAGTACACTAAGTCCCCATTTTAAGTTGCCCCATTTTGAGTCAGTCATTTTGTTTTAAAGTCCTGCAGCTGTTAGGGCCACAGTTCCTGATTTACACTTTCAGTTACAATTTATGTTGTTGTGTCGTTGTCGCGTGTCTTTGCTCTACACTGTTTTGTGTTGTTTTGTGACATCGGATCCCCTGACCCAATCGGCGCCATTCTGAACTGAATGCATGGAGGAGAGGCATTCAATTGTACATGAAGGGTTTGCAATTCTTCATAAACTCTGAAATAAACTTTTCCAAGGACAATATCCAAACAAACATTTTTTTTTTTACAAGGAAGAAATTGAAGCCTGGGCTGCTCATTTCTGGAAGGCCCACTTCTTGACACTGCAAGCTGATTTTAATTTTGAAGTCCCAGGTGTGCTGTACATCATGTGAGGCAGAGACACGATTTTAAAGTCTTTGAGAGAAAGGCACAGCATTTGCAATTGTAGAGCACACAAGTTAAATGGTCTCTGGACTTGTTTGGCACAGTGCTTATCCTTCAAGAACCAGGCTCTGCAATTGTCTGATTTATTTTGGAGCCTCAAGTCTGGGCCTCGTTCAACTCTGCAGCGTAGGGGCCATTTTAAAGCCAGTGATAGAGCCTGGCATCGAGATGCGAATCGCTCACAGCCAACATCAACTGAAATGCTTTAGGATGGCCTCAAAGCATCCATGAAAGGGTCAAATATCTCCACCAACTCATGGCGACCAACCAAAGAAGAAGACGGTTCATTCAGGAAGGCACCGAACATAGACTTCACTGCGAACATGCAGAGGCAAACCAAGGCAATCCAGACAGTGCAAAAACCTCCAAACAACTCATCTAACTGAATCTCCAAGCAACACCTGTCCCAAATATGGCAGAGTCTGCAGATCGCAGATTGAACTTATCAACTATCTCAGAACCCAATGAATCTGAACACAAGCAAGTTATCCTCAAACCCTGAAGAGGACAGACTAGAGTGTTATCAAATATGAATTTATACAGTATTTTTTATATTTAGTGGCTTATTTTATTTTGCAAGTTATTCCAGCTAGGAATGTACAGTACTGAACATGTATGGTGCAATATTTCAGCTTGTACATTGCTTTTTCCAGCAAGAAATATCTGAAGAAATCTAACTCCAGTTTTAATACTGATTCCAATGGGAACCTAGGATTCACAATGTTGTTTCACTTGAAATCATAATTTTCAGGAACACAACCATAACTTTAAGCGAGGACTGACAGTGCACTTATTGGTTTTCTGCAAGCTGTAACTGAGCTGCAGCAGATAGCCACAATAACAGGCCAATAGATAATGAAAATGTTTTCTTCATATTAAAGTTGTTTCAACCAACATTAGTTTTAAACTGTTTTTCAAAACAAGTTATAATGTCTGATTTCTTTTAAGGATAAAAAGTCTTCAAGCACTTTGGAGTTTGTAGTTAGAGAAAAAAAAAGGTTCAGAGTTGGGAGGATACACTATGCAAACAAACTTTACTGTTTTGTCAGATTTGAAAGTGCTTTATGCCACAGGGCTTGTACTATGGCAGAGAATTGGAAGCAGGGAGGAAGACAGCAATCTGACACACTGCAGACATTTATCTCCTTACATTAAAAGCATTGCTGAAAAAAAAACATGCTGCCAAAGCTTTTCATCTTACAATCATCAGGACAGACACAAGAATATCAAATCTCAAAGGGAACAATTAAAACTGCATGAGGAGAGGGTGTTGATTGGTTGGCAAGTGCACTGATTGGTAGTAGTGTTGCCATGGAGAATGACTACGGAAGAGTTAACTGCCAAGCTTTGGTTTAAATTCAAACCAGGTAAGTCAACTCTGGTTGGTCAAGGCAATACCATGCGGAATGAACCAGGAAATGGCTGTCCCCAAGCTTATTAGTTGAAAGCCAAAACCTAGCAAAGTAATTATCAGCTGCTGCAGCGCATCCTGAAGATCATATGCACTGCAGTCACTGTACATTTCTGATAAAGGGGATGGATATTGAATTCAACAAGGGAGCTACTCTGCAAACTGTTGTTTGTGTCTTGGATGATGTTGAGCGTCTTGTGCTGGATGAAGAGACCACAATTAGACCAGTGGTGAGAAAAGTATCGCATTTCTGACTTGAACCTTGTAGATGAGAGAAGAGTTAGGCGGCAAGCAACTCATCACAGAATACACAATGTTAATATGGTTGGTCCATTGAAGCTTCCAGCCAATGTTGATCGCTACAATGTTGGGAATTGGGCAGTAGTGCTGCCATTGAAGATCAGGGGAAGTGGCTGAGCTTTTTCTTTTTGAAAATGGTGACCGCCTGGTACTTGTGGCATGAATGTTACTTGTCACATCAGTCCAAGCCTAGATATTGCTTATGTCCTCCTGCAGTTTGCTCCATTATTGGACTGGTTGTGAACGAAAATGTAAACTGTGGAATCAGCAAAAAAAAACTTCTAGTAATTTTGACAAATGGAATGTCATTGTTGAAGTAGCTGAAGATCATTGGGCAGATGTGCAAAATTGATTTGTTTTAAAAATAGCATTACAAACAGGGACAGGAGAGAATGGAAAGCCTTGCCCCCTTTTCCTTACCTGCTCATAATCCTTTCTGTTGAAAAGGAAGGCGTTTATGTTTCTCAACCTGAGTGTGTGGTCAATTTTTAAAACAATCAGCAGCAAGATTTCATGAGTTTAAATAAAGAGGATTATTTATTCCCGCATTCGCCCTGAAAGTCTAACTGCTACATCACCCACTCTCACACCCAAGAAAGATACAGCTCAAGTCAATAGTGCACTTTTACATGTTGTAAGTAAAATAACAGTTCATAGTTTGTTTGTTGGCTCGTCACAGGAAAAAAATGTCATTGCGGGCCCACCAAAGAAAGCGGTTCACTCTGAAAATGTAGTTGAGATGGTTTAAATGGCTGGAGTCATATATCAACATTCTTGCAGGATTCTCTCAAAGAGATGGCTTTTTCAGCAGATCATGGAATTGGTTACTTGCGGTTTTCTTACCAGGTCGGGTTTCAGTACTGGTGAACTCTGAAAAGGAATGCCTCAGACTTTAAAATGTTGCAGTCTCCAGTTTGTTAAAAGGCATGGATGTCACTGCCTTTTTCTTGCTGTGTTCTTTGCAGACTACCCAGTTTCTCTCTGGTTCTTGGGGTAAAAGTTTGCGATCTGAAGATATTTTTGGTCACATGGTCAACCATGATAGTCCACCCAGAATGGTTCAAAGCTAGAAGTTATTGCTAAACAATGGAGAATGGATGTGGGGGTGGGGGGCTGTTCATACACATTGGTGATAAAGCGGCTTCTGCAGCTGTCTTTGGTAAATTTCAAGCTTGGAGATGTGAAGTCTGGAAGCCCACTGATTGAGTTCTGTTTAAATCACAAACAATAGGTGTTAATTCCACAGATGGGTTCCACCTATGTGTTCTTTTGTACTATTGTTGTTGACATCTTTTGATGATCTGCTTCTATCACTGCTTGTTTGTCCCTACAACCACACCCCCCCTCCACCTCTCTCTCTCTCTATCTATCTCCGCCCCCCACACACACACCTTAAACCAGCTTATATTTCAACTCTTTCTTGGACTCGAACTCAAGTTCTGTCGAAGGGTCATGAGGACTCGAAACATCAACTCTTTTCTTCTCCGCCGATGCTGCCAGACCTGCTGAGTTTTTCCAGGTAATTCTGTTTTTGTTTTTGTTTTGGATTTCCAACATCTGCAGTTTTTTTGTTTTTATCCATCTGGGTATGTTTATTCAAGGGGAAGGCCTCCACCCACTGTTATTCAATCAAGAACTTTCTGGGGACTTGAGGCAGAAATTGCAAAAGTCACTTGACCTTTGGCAGCCATCTTAGCCACCTTATTAGTGTCCATTTTTAAATAAAAGACAGTTCCAGAAAATCAGATACTGAATGCAGTCCATGCTTAAAGGTATGAATAAGACATGCTTTCACTGGGCATGACAATGGACTATAGTAGGAGGATGATTAATTCCATATTCAGACTTGTAAATTATTCAGAACAGCATAACAAAAACTGAGAAACAGTATTACAGATCAAACCTAGTTTTCCCATTGGTTAACTAATGCAAACACGCAAATGAAACTTAGATGCACAGCAATGTTCACCAACTGGAAATTGACAATCACTGTATGCAGGACTCCCATGGTCACTAAAGCAAACTATCTTAAGACATTGAAAAACGAGCATAACGGTACATACCAATAAGAAAAACAAGTTTCAGGCACATGCACCTTCAGTCATGCAACTTTCACAACATTGGAAATGTTTCACTATCGTAAGTGAGAATTCACTGCTAGCAAAGATAAGGAGTGATAATGGCAGGCAGATGTGAATGAAGGCCATTATCATTCTTGTGCAGACATGGGAGTGCTTGAACATGTTCTAAGTGTGGTCATTTTGCTGTATCACTGCTATGACGCAAGAACAGCCCCATCTTGCTTCATACCATAAAACTAGTACATCGTTTTATTTTAGTTTTAATACAAGCAACTATATTCTGTAATAATTAAAGTTTTGTAGCTGCTTTGTGAAAAGGAGTTTGTTTGGTTATATGAGGTGAAGGGGAAGCAATATATGAACCTACCTGATACTGAGCAACAGAAACAGAGTCTCATATAAGACAGAGAAAACTATCAAGTCCATCACAATGTCTGCTCTTTACACCTTTCAAATTCAATGTTAAAATTAATACATCCACTTGCCTAGTGTGGAAGTTATTGATATTATCTGCCCTATCTTGGAAACCCAAAGGATTGACATAACATTGGCAGCTTTGTCTGCTAATCCATTCAAGGTCCCTTGCTGCAATCATTTATTCTCACATTGTGGTTTTGTTTTTCATTCCTGTAGAGTACAGGTGTACCACATTAAAAAGAATCATTTAAAAGACTCTTAAAATACTAAGTTTTCAACATGGTGCTTTCTTTTCAGATTGTTTATAGTGCATAAGTAAAATATGTGTATTTTGCTGCATAATTATAAATCTTGCAAATAAATTTATATTTAAGTTTTACTCTGAATGATGAAAGTGATAAAGGGCTTTTTCTGCCTTTTGGAGTGGAATGCACCTTTTCAACCTCGGGTGCAAGATATTACAGTAAAGAGTTCACTGTTCATCCTGCAGCACTACACCAGTTCACAGCCTCTATGCAGGTTAAAGTTTCTGATCAGAGACATTGATCAAATTTAGAAATTGCTCTCAACTGTAAACACAAGTTGAAGAGTAATATGAATTGTGAAAAATACCTTAAATAATCAATACCAAAGGACTGGTAAACGTTTTATTACAAAATGTATTCAAAGAGTGTATTCTGGTGACATCCTCCTTATTCTGTTCAGATATAATGAACAAAGATATAAAAGTTACCTGTTAGGTAACAGGTAAAAGGAGGATATGCACCTCAGTACAAAGGCACATCTCCATTAAAAGGTTGACCTTTGAGGGATTAGAGAAATGTAGAAAGTCAGGAACCATACACCAGCAAGGAATCAATGCCCATAGGAAGGGAATGTAGTAAAGGAAATTGTCAAGGTTAGTATTTAAATTCAACACTCTCTAATTGAGACAACATTGCCACTGAGGACAGGTAAAGGTCATGAGAAACGATATTTTTTTAAAAATTCATTCATGGGATGTGGGCAACATTGGCTAGGCCAGCATTTATTGCCCATTTCTAATTGCCCTTGAAAAGGTGGTTGCGAACAGCCTTCTTGAACTGCTACAATCCATGGAGTGTAGGTACACACACAGTGCCGTTAGAGAGTTCCAGGATTTTGAACCAGTGACAGATAGAATAGCAATATATTTCCAAGCCAGGATGGTGAGTGGCTTGGAGGGGAACTTCTAGATGATGACGTTCCCATGTATCTGCTGCCTTTGTCCTTCTAGATGGTAGTGGTCATGGGTTTGGAAGGTGCTGTCTAAGGAGCCTTGGTGAGTTCCTGCAGTGTATCTTGTGGTACACACTGCTGCCACCGCACATTGACAGTGCAGGGAGGGAGGGAGTGAGTGAGTGTTTGTTTGTGGACAGGGTGCCAATCATATGGGCTTTGTCCTGGATGGTGTCCAGCTTCTGGAGTGTTGTGGGAGTTGCACTCATCCAGGCAAGTGGAGTATTCCATCACACTCCTGACTTGTGCCTTGTAGATGGTGGACAGGCTTTGAGGATTCAGCGATGGTAATGCCATTGAATATCAAGGGACAATGGCTAGATTCTTCATTGCAGATGGTCGTGGCCTGGCAGTAGTGTGGTGTGAATGTTAGTTGTCACTTGTCAGCCCATATTGTTCAAGATATTGTCCAAGTCTTGCTGTATTTGGACATTGACTGCTTCAGTATGAGTTGCCACAAATGATTAACATTGTCCAATCCTCAGCGAACATCCCATTTCTGACCCAATCCTCAGCGAACATCCCATTTCTGACCTTATGATGGAAGGAAGGTCATTGATTAAGCAGCTGAAGATGTTTGGACCTAGGACACTACTCTGAGGAACTCCTACGGTGATGTCATGGAACTGACCTCCAACAACGAGAGCCATCTTCCTTTCTACTAGGCATGACTCCACCCAGCGGAGTTTTCCCCCGACTCCCATTGACTCCAGTTTTGCTCGGGCTCCTTGATGACACTCAGTCACATTTTGCCTTGATCTCAATGGTAGTCACTCTCACCTCATCAAAGTCTTTTGTCTATGTTTGAGCCAAGGCTGTAACAAGGTCAGGAGTCAAGCGGCCCTGGCGAAACCCAAACTGAGTGTCAGTGAGCAGGTTATTGCTAAGCAAGTACTAATTGATGGTACTTTATGGATGATCAAGTGTAGACTGATGGGGAGGCAATTAGCTGGGTTGGATTTGTCCTGCTTTGTGTGTACAGGACATTGCTGGGTAGATGCCAGTGTTGTAGCTATACTGGAACAGCTTGGCTAGGTGAGCAGCAAGCCCTGGAGCACAAGTCTTCAGTACGATTGCTAGAATACTGTCCAGGCCCATGGCCTTTGCAGTATCCAGCTGTTGCCTTCAGCTGTTTCTTGATATCACGTGGAGTGAATAGAATTGGTTGAAGGCTAGCATCTGTGATGCTGGAGACCTCAGAAGTGGGAGAGATGGATCATCCACTCAGCCCTTCTGGCTGAAGACTGTTACAAATGCTTCAGTCTTATCAGTCTACCATCTCTGGCAGGGTGAATGGACTGTAACCGACAACCTAGCAACCTAAAGTATTTCATATTCAAAGCAACACTTAACATATTCTGGTGCAAACTAATAGAGCGATACAACACAAATTTATATATAGTGCCTTTGAAGTAATAAAACATCCCAAACGCTACACAGGAGCATTATCAAACAAAGTTGACACCAACCTACATATCACAATATTCGGGCCAACAGCTTGCTCAAAGAGGCAGTTTAAGGAGCATCTCAAAGGAGGAAACAGAGAGATAGAGAGGTGGAGAGGTTCAGGGAGAGAATTCCAGAGCCTACAGCAGAGGCAGCTGAAGGCATCATCGCCAATGGTGAAACAAATAAAATCAAAGATGCTGGAGGCCAGCATTTGATGCGTACAGAGATTTCAGAGGGTTATGGGGCGGGAGGAGGGAGTAAAGGGAAAAGAGAGAGGGGGGGGGGGGGGTGGGGGGGGGGGGGGGAGAGGGAGAGAGAGAGAGAGAGAAATTTAAAAATAATAACCAGAGCCAATGTAGGTCAGTAAACACAAGGTTGATGGATGATTCAATTTGGTGAGAATAAGCACACAAGCAGCAGAGTTTTGGATTACCTCAATTTTACAGAGAGCGGCCAGGAGTGCATTGGAATAGTCAAATCTAGATGCAGCAAAAGCGTGGATGAGGGTTTCAGCAACAGATGAGCTGAGACAGGCGACGTTATGGAGATGGAATTAGGCGGCCTTCATGTTCCAGTATTTAGAACAGGGAAGGGCATGCCAGAAAACCATACTGAGATCTACTATAAAATTCCACACTTCACAGCCTTTAACAAGTTTGATTACACATATACCTGGAGATGTAAAAAAAAACAAAAAACTGCGGATGCTGGAAATCCAAAACAAAATCAGAATTACTTGGAAAAACTCAGCAGGTTTGGCAGCATCGCGGAGAAGAAAAGAGTTGACGTTTCGAATTCTCATGACCCTTCAGCAGAACTGATTTTTCTTTACAAGGAGAGGGAAATATAAGCTGGTTTAAGGTGGGGGGGGGTGTGTGTGTGTTAGGATAGGAGCATATCATCAAAAGATGTCACAGACAAAAGAACACAGGTGTTGAAGTTGGTGATATTATCTAAACGAATGTGCTAATTAAGAATGGATGGTAGGGCACTCAAGGTATAGCTCTAGTGGGGTGGGGGGAGCATAAAAGATTTAAAAATAATGGAAATAGGTGAGAAAAGAAAAATCTATACAAATTATTCAGAAAAAAAAAGGAAGGGGGAAGAAACAGAAAGGGAGTGGGGATGGAGTTCAAGACCTAAAGTTGCTGAATTCAATATTCAGTCCGGAAGGCTGTAAACTGCCTAGTCGGAAGATGAGGTGCTGTTCCTCCAGTTTGCATTGAGCTTCACTGGAACAATGCAGCAAGCCAAGGACAGACATGTAGGCGAGAGAGCAGGGTGGAGTGTTAAAATGGCAAGCAACAGGGTGGTTTGGGTCACTCTTGCGGAGAAACCGCAGGTGCTCTGCAAAGCGGTCGCCCAGTTTACGTTTGGTCTCTCCAATGTAGAGGAGACCGCATTGGGAGCAATGAATACAGTTGACTAAGTTGGGGGAAATACAAGTGAAATGCTGCTTCACTTGAAAGGAATGTTTGGGCCCTTGGACGGTGATGAGAGAGGAAGTGAAGGGGCAGGTGTTACATCTTTTGCGTGGGCATGGGGAGGTGCCATAGGTGGGGGTTGAGGAGTAGGGGGTGATGGAGGAGTGCACCAGGGTGTCCCGGAGGGAACGATCCCTACGGAATGCTGACGGGGGGGGTGAAGGAAAGATGTGTTTGGTGGTGGCATCATGCTGGAGTTGGCGGAAATGGCGGAGGATGATCCTTTGAATGCGGAGGCTGGTGGGGTGATAAGTGAGGACAAGGGGGACCCTATCATGTTTCTGGGAGGGAGGGGAAGGCGTGAGGGCGGTTGCGCGGGAGATGGGCCGGACACGGTTGAGGGCCCTGTCAACTACTGTGGGTGGAAAACCTCGGTTAAGGAAGAAGGAGGACATGTCAAAGGAACTGCTTTTGAAGGTAGCATCATCAGAACAGATGCGACGGAGGCGCAGGAACTGAGAGAATGGGATGGAGTCCTTACAGGAAGCAGGGTGTGAGGAGCTGTAGTCGAGGTAGCTGTGGGAGTCGGTAGGCTTGTAATGGATATTGGTGGACAGTCTATCACCAGAGATTGAGACAGAGAGGTCAAGGAAGGGAAGTGTCAGAGATGGACCAAGTGAAAACGATGGAGGGGTGGAGATTGGAAGCAAAATTAATAAATTTGTCCCAAGTCCCGATGAGAGCATGAAGCAGCACCGAAGTAATCATCGATGTACCGGAGAAAGAGTTGTGGAAGGGGGCTGGAGTAGGACTGGAACAAGGAATGTTCCACATACCCCATAAAGAGACAGGCATAGCTGGGGCCCATGCGGGTACCCATAGCCACACCTTTTATTTGGAGGAAGTGAGAGGAGTTGAAGGAGAAATTGTTCAGTGTGAGAACAAGTTCAGCCAGACGGAGGAGAGTAGTGGTGGATGGGGATTATTCGGGCCTCTGTTCGAGGAAGAAGCACCTGGAGATGTGTTTCACATGGGTGAGTGACGCTTTCTTCACAGCACAAGTGTATAGGTTGCAATTTTTAATTGATTAAAACCCTGAGCTACAGCTTTGCACTTAAGTCAGTTTGCCTACCCCACTCAGAAACCTCGATAATGAAAGAGTCTAATAGTAGTTGTAACAGAGTACTATTTAAGTTCCCAATAAAATTTTCAACTGTAAATGTAACCATTTAAACCAGACATGTCCAAACAGGTTAATTCAAACAACTTATCTTGTACTCAACTATTTTAGACTGATGAAAATTTGAAAGATTAATTTTATGCCATGTGCTATGGGGAATCCATTTTTCTAACATTATACAAACAATTTTGAAACTGGAGGCCACCAACTTCCCAAGTAGACCCTTGATGTGTGGCTGTAAATACATATATTTTTTTAAATTGCCTTTCCCAAATACCATTAAAAATCAAAATTACAACAGTTACCACAAGCTATTTCTCAGGTATTAAGTGAAAATTGTAGAATATCTAGCACTGTAGTTTTGGTTCACACACTTTTGCTATAACGTCACCCCTAATGCCAATAGGCAGTAATGTTTCCATACTGATATCACAAAAGTAATGATCCTTGCACTTCTGTACTCTCAGCCCAGACATGTTCCTACAAGATTAGAAGCTCCATAACTCTGCTTATGCTTTAGTATTGCAGCCGAATTGCATCTAAGTGTTTATAATTTCTTTGGTGCTTTGGATCAGATTTGCAAAAATCTGCTCCTTTAATCTAGAGCCAAACTCCATAATATGGCAATGGTATGGAGTTTCATTTTTTTGCCATTTGGATGATATACTTTTTCAGCTAAGCAAGTGATAATATTTCTCATTAAGAAATCAACAGCACCGAAAAACAATCATTCATCACTGCCTCCAGATTATACTGCTGTTTTAGAGAAATGGCAATGGCAGATGCTTCTCTGGTTGAATATTTGAGCTTACTGTACTGCATATATTTTTATATATATATATATATATATATATATATATATAGATATATATAGATATATATAGATATATATATATATATATACATATACATACACACACACACACACACACACACAGAGCTAAAGAGTTGAGTCATCTTTAAAAATATCACATTCTAATTACATGCAGCATGAGGTGGTCAATGACTGCCTCTGTACATTGTCTATTAGTTGGGTCCAGGTTACCACTAATGTCATAGAAATCAACTATTGTTTATTAACAAAATATTTCAAGATTGCATAGGCCACAGCACATTAATATACCAATGGGCTGCAACAAGGAGCTGCAGAATTTTGGTTTAACTAATAATTCTTAATGTTGGGAGTTTTCAACGATTACTATGTAGCAGGTTCAATAATCTGTCCTGGCTCTGTTATAAAAGTGCTGTGTTCCTTAAACATAAATTTTTAAATAAGCTACAACAATGATAAAGGACTAAACACAACCATAAGCTGCATAGTAAGAGGTTCTTCAACATATTCCTGAAAAGTAGAGCAAATATGCAATACTAGCCAAAGGTGGTGATGAGGTGACAACACAGCCAACCTTTTGGAGGGGAGTCATCGACATAATTGTAACATCTCCCCATTAACTTGCTCTTGACACAACTATCCAGGGCACAAAACATGTACTTAATGTACTTCCTCTAACTTACTCCATATGATGCAGGTATCCTCCATACTGGGAGACAAAAAACCGATTAGATGGTCTTTTACTGAAGACATGTCTGCAAACACGATACCAAGCTCCTGACCAGTTGCCTGTTAATTCCAAATCTCTCTCTGACCTCTCCATCTTTGGCCTTCTACACTGCTCCACATACCATGATCACATATGCACCTGCATATAATCATGCACAGACCATGCTAACATTTCACAGCACAGCCAGGCCTCCAATCATCTTGGAACCCCCTTGCCATTGAACCAAGGCCTGCTATAGCTAGACTGTCTCATTGTCGGCATGCAACAGCCACTGGACATTTTTTTTAAATCACGTACAGGCATCTTCTACTTGTCAAAATGAAGCTTGACACCTGGAATGTCAGGACTCTCCTGGACCACCTCAACAGCGATGGACCGGAGCGCCGCACCAACATAGCAGCTCAGGAACTCGGGCACCTCAACACTGTCACCTTAAGACACCTTGTGCATAAGAAGGCCAAATGAAACACCGTTTTCTGTAAGGGCCTTCCAGCAGAGGAACACCAGCTCCATGGGGAGGGCTTCACCATCAAAAAAAATGAGCTCATCTGCCATCTCAGCAACCCTCCCACCATAGGAGAAGCAAGTACCTCATCACAGCCTGACTTACCCCTAGAGGAATCAGCATGCCACTGTCAGCACGGCATTTGCTCCTATACTAGAGGCAACAGATGAGGCCAAGGAAGGATCCTACTATCTCGAGCAATCCCCTAGCCAGAATCCCAGGTGACAAACTGATCCTCTTCAGAGATTTTAATGCCACCGTCAGGAAAAACACGAATATCTGGAAGAATGTGATTGGCAAGGAAGGAGTAGGGAAACCAAACTCCAATGGAGACCTCTGCTTGACAAAATGTCTGGAACATGACCTTGTCATAACCAACCCTCTGTTCCGCCGGTGAGACAGGCACAAGACTTCAAAGTAATACCCAAGGTCCAAATGCTGGCACCTTCTCAATTATGTGGTTGATCAAGTAGCAGAATACAGAGATGTCCACATCACCCTCGCCACGACAAGTACTAACCACTGCTGAATAACTCACCACCTTATCCGATCTACCATTGTGTCCACAGTGCCGGGTCAACCCTAAAGCCCGTTACAAGCACCTAAGAGGTCTTTGGCCTTTCTACCAAGAAACATTGTGACTGGTTTGACAAAAATGACCAAGAGATACAGGATCCAATCAAGCATAGGCATAAAGCTTTCACCGACTACAAGCTTCACCACACTTCTGAAGAAAAGCATCAGTCCTACAAGTGTCTGAAGGCAACAGTACAGCTTAAAATCCACGACAAAAAACAAATAGGTAAAAAGAACATGGAAGGTCCAACAATTCGTGGACACCAACATGCACAGTTTCTTCAGTGATGTCAAGACAATCTACCTATCATGGACCTATCATGCTGAGAGGCAAGTGGGGAAGCTCATCAAGGACAGGGAGGCAATTGGTACTCATGGGAGAGAACATTTTGCAGAAATCCTCAACCCAGACTCTACTTTAGATTTGAACACCCACAACTCTATTTCTCAATACTCCACCGGCTCAGTCTCAGCACCACCCTGGTCCATAGCAAAGCTGAAGAAGCCACTGATAGCTGAAAAACAACAAAGCCTCTGGAGCAGATGGAACACCTGTCAAAATTCTGAAACAAAGAGGTATACTTCTGGTATGGCTGCACAACCTCATATCTCTTATCTTGGAAGGGGAGTACATGCTGCGGGATTCTTAGGGCTCTGTAATTATGACGATATTCAAGAAGGGAGACAAGTCCAAATGCAGTAACTACAGAGGAGCTTCCCTGCTTTCTGCCACAGGGAAGGTCAATGCAAGGATCCTCCTCAGTCGCCTTCTCCCAGTGGCTGAAATGCTCCTTCCAGGGTCACAGTGTGAGTTTTGCCCATCGAGAGGCACTACAGACATGATCTTCATGGCGCAGCAAATTCAAGAAAAATGCAAGGATCAGCACCAATTGCAGTACATGGCCTTTTTCAACCACACAAAAAGTCTCTGAGTCGGCGAACCACAAAGGCTCATGGAATATGCTCAAATTTGGCTGCCCGCAAAATATGTCACCATCCTCTACCTACCACATAATGACATGCAAGCCATGATCTTCACCAATGGAACCACTACAAATCCCATCTCAGGTGAAAATGGGGGTCAAACAAGTCTGTGTCATTGCAGCAACCATCTTCTCCATTTTCCTCACAGCAATACTGCACCTCACCTTCAGAAAATTACCTACAGGTGTGGAGATAATCTACAGAATAGGCAGGAAACTGAGTAACCTACACTGCCTTCAATCCAAAGCCAAAATCATTCCAACATCAGTCACTGAGCTACAGTATGCAGATGATACTTGTGTGCGCTCATTCCAAAGCTCAGCTCCCAGGTCATTGTCGATTCACAGAATCAGAGTGTAGAAGAGGCCCTTCGGCCCATTGAGTCTGCACCGACATGTGAGAAACACCTGACCTACCTACTTAATACCATTTACCAGCACTTGGCCCATAGCCTTGAATGTTATGATGTGCCAAGTGCTCATCCAGGTACCTTTTAAAGGATGTGAGGCAACCTGCCTCCACCACCCTCCCAGGCAGTGCATTCCAGACCATCACCACCCTCTGGGTAAAAAAGTTTTTCCTCACATCCTCCCGAAGCCTCCTGCCCCTCTCCTTGACCTTATGAGGTCTGGGTCATGCTTGCGGACAGACCGAAGGTATTCCGCAAAGCGGTCACCCAGTCTGCGTTTGGTCTCTCCAATGTAGAGGAAACCGCATTGGGAGCAGCGAATGCAGTAGACTAAATTGAGGGAAGTGCAAGTGAAATGCTGCTTCACTTGAAAGGAGTGTTTGGGCCCTTGGATGGTGAGGAGAGGGGAAGTAAAGGGGCAGGAGTTGCACCTTCTGCAGGTGCCGTGAGAGGGGGTTGAGGTATAGGGGGTGATGGAGGAGTGGACCAGGGTGTCCCGGAGGGAACGATCCCTGCGGAATGTGGCCAGGGGTGGGGGGGAGATGTGTTTGGAGGTGGCATCATGCTGGAATTGGCAGAAATGGCGGAGGATGATCCTTTGAATGCGGAGGCTGGTGGGGTGATAAGTGAGGACAAGGGGGACCCTATCGTGGTTCTGGAAGGGAGAGGAAAGAACAAGGGCGGATGTACAGGAGATGGGCCGGACACGGTTGAGGGCCCTGTCAACCACTGTGGGTGGAAAACCTCGGTTAAGGAAGAAGGAAGACATGTCAGAGGAACTGTTTTTGAAAGTGGCATCATCAGAACAGATGCGACGGAGGCGAAGGTTTTGAGAGAATGGGATGGACTCCTTACAGGAAGCGGGGTGTGAGGAGCTGTAGTCGAGGTAGCTGTGGGAGTCGGTAGGCTTGTAATGAATATTGGTGGACAGTCTATCACCAGAAATTGAGGCAGAGAGGTCAAGGAAGGGAAGTGTCAGAGATGGATCATTTGAAAATGATGGAGGGGTGGAAATTGGAAGCAAAATTAATAAATTTTTCCAGGTCAAGACGCTCCCTATCCACCCTGTCCATGCCCTTCAATCTTGTACACCTCCATCAGGTCGCCCCTCAGTCTTCCCTGCTCCAACGAAAACAACCCAAATCTATCCAACCTCTCTTCATAACTTAAATGTTTCATCCCAGGCAGCATCCTGGTGAATCTCCTCTGCACCCCCTCCAGTGCAATCACATCCTTCCTATAGTCTGGTGACCAGAACTGCACACAGTACTCCAGCTGTGGCCTCACTATACAGCTCCAACATGACCTCCCTACTTTTGTAATCCATGCCTCAATTGATAAAGGCAAGTGTCCCATATACCTTTTTCACCACCCCACTAACATGCCCCTCCACCTTCAGAGATCTATGGACACACACACCAAGGTCCCTTTGTTCCTCCGAACTTCCTACTGTCATGCCGTTCATTGAATACTTCCTTGACAAATTATTCCTTCCAAAGTGTATCACCTCACACTTTCCAGGGTTAAATTCCATCTGCCACTTATCTGCCTATTTGACTATCACGTCTATATCTTCCTGTAGCCCATGACGCTCAACCTCACTATTAACCACCCGGCCAACCTTTGTGTCATCCGCAAACTTACTAATCCTACCGCCTACATAGTCATCTATGTCGTTTATATAAATGACGAACAATAGGGGACCCAGCAAAGATCCCTGTGGTCCGCCACTGGACACGGGCATCCAGTCACGAAAGCATCCTTCTATAATCACCCTCTGCCTCCTACATCTAAGCCAATTTTGAATCCACCTTATCAAATTACCCAATATCCCATGTGCCTTTGCCTTCTTTATAAGTCTCCCACGTGGGACCTTGTCAAAGGCTTTGCTGAAATCCGAATAAACTACATCAACTGCACTGCCCTCATCTACACACCTGGTCACCTCCTCAAAAAATTCAATCAAATTTGTTAGGCATGACCTCCCTCTGACAAAGCCATGCTGACTATCCCTGAACAAACCTTGCCTCTCCAAGTGGAGATAGATTCTCTCCTTCAGAAATTTCTCCAATAGTTTCCCTACCACTGACGTGAGACTCACTGGCCTGTTGTTCCCTGGCTTATCTCTACAACCCTTCTTAAATGGTGGAACCACATTAGCTGTTCTCCAGTCCTCTGGCACTTCCCCCTTGGCCAGAGGGATTAAAAATTTGGGTCAGAGCCCCTGCGATCTCCTCCCTTAGCAGTCTGGGACACAAGTCATCCGGACCTGGAGATTTGTCCACTTTTAAGCCTGCCAACACCTGCAAGACCTTGTCACTCCCTATATCAATTTGCTTAAGAACATTACTGTCTCTCTCCCCGAGTTCAATACCTTCATCCTCATTCTCTTGCGTGAAGACGGACGTGAAGCATTCATTCAACACTCTAGCGATGTCCTCTGGCTCTACCCATAGATTGCCCCCTTGGTCCCTTATGGATCCTACTCTTTCCCTGGTTATCCTCTTCCCATTGATATACTTATAGAATATCTTGGGATTTTCCCTACTTTTACCAGCCAGAGCTTTCTCATACCCCCTCTTTGCTCTCCGAATTGCTTTAAGCTCCACCCTGTACTCCACTAATGCCTCTGCTGATTTGCTTCCCTTGTACCTGCTAAAAGCCTCTCTTTTCCTACTCATTGTAACCTGAATATCTCTGGTCATCCATGGTTCTCTGGGCTTGTTACTCCTTCCCATCATCCTAGAGGGAACATGTTGAGCCTGTACCCTCCCCATTTCCTTTCTGAACACCACCCCCCCCCCCACTGTTCCTCTGTAGATTTCCCCACAAGTAACTGTTCCCAGTTTAACTTGACCAGATCCTGCCTTATTTTACTAAAATCCACTCTCCCCCAATCTAAAACATTTTTTTGCAATTTGTCGATTTCTTTGTCCATAACAAACTTAAACTCTACCATATTGTGGTCACTATCACTAAAATGCTCGCCCACCATCACCTCAGCCACCTGTCTGGCTTCATTCCCCCGAATTAGGTCTAGCAATGCACCATCCCTTGTTGGACCCTCTACATATTGACCTAAAAAGTTCTCCTGTACACATTTCAAGAAATCCACTCCATTCAAGCCCTTAACACTGTCTATCCCAATTAATGTTGGGAAAGTTGAAATCACCTAATATAATTACCCTATTGTTATTGTTTTTACAAACCTCCCCAAATTGTGTACATATTTGCTCCTCAATTTCCCGCTGACTATCTGGGGGTCTGTAACAAACACCTAATAATGTGGTTGCCCCTTTTTTATTCCTAAGCTCTACCCACAAAGCTTCATTCGATGCCCCCTCCAAGATATCATCTCTCCTTACTGCAGTAACGGACTCATTAGCTAATAATGCAACGCCTCCTCCTCGTTTACCCCCTCCCGTCCCGCCTGAAGATTCTATATCCCAGAATGTTGAGCGCCAATCCTGCCCTTCCCTCAACCATGTCTCAGTGATGGCTACTATATCACAATTCCGCATGTCAATCCTCACCCTTAACTCATCTGTTTTACCTGTAATACTCCTGGCATTAAAGCAGAGCACTCCTCAAACATGAGAAAATGGCCTTTCACTAAACACCTGGAAAGCTAGAACAAAAACAGAATTACCTGGAAAAACTCAGCAGGTCTGGCAGCATCGTCGGAAAAGAGTTGACGTTTCGAGTCCTCATGACCTTTCAACAGAACCACTGACAAGGTTGGTGCTGTTGTTGTCTTTTAATATAATATCAGTTCTGTTGAAGGGTCATGAGGACTCGAAACGTCAGCTCTTTTCTTCTCCGCCAATGCTGCCAGACCTGCTGAGTTTTTCCAGGTAATTCTGTTTTTGTTTTGGGATTTCCAGCATCCGCAGTTTTTTGTTTTTATACCTGGAAAACTAGGTTCTCTTTCAACTAACTCCCGCAGCACAACACCACTGCACCCCCCCTCCTTTCCCCAACCCATTAAGTTCACTGGTAAGATCCTGGAAATTGTGGACCATTTTTCATACCCTGGGAGCCTCCTCTCACTGGCAGACAGAATGAAATTCATCACCACCTCCAATATGCCAGCTTAGTCTTCAGCCATCTGAGGAAGAGGATATTTCAGGACCAGGATCTCAAACTTAACACTAAGGTCATGGTTAATGGTACAGCAGTGATCCCCACACTCCTATATGCTTCAGTGATTTAGACAACCTGCAGCAGGCACCTCAAAGCATTAAGTACCACCAGTGGTGCCTTCACAAAATTCTCCAAATCCAATGACAAGAAAGGTGGCTCAAAAGCAGTGTCATCGCCCAGGCTTACATGCTCAGCATTGAGGCGCTACTTATTTAAAACCAGCTCCGCAGGGTGGGACATGTCGATCATATGCCTGACACCAGACTGCTGAAGCAACTGTCATACTTAGAACTTCGTTGTAGTAGGAGACTCCCAGCAGGACAGTGGAAACGCTTTAGGGATGTCCTCAAAGCATTCCTGAAGAGGACAAGCATCCCTTCCAGCTCACAGGAGACCCTGGCTTGTGACCAACTAAAATGGAGAAGGCTCATTCAGGAAGGCACCAAACATATTGAGACTTCATCAGAGAGGCGAAGTTGAGATCCAGAGAGAGCACACAAATCCCCAAACTCATCTAGCTGACCCTTCAAGCACCACCTGCCCCACACATGGTACAGTCTGTAGATCGTGCATTGGCTTCTCAGTCAAGCCCATCAAACTGGATTGGGAGCAAGTCATCCTTGATCTCGAGGGAATGTCTGTCAGGAAGATATCATTTCCATTATGTTACTAGAACTTATTGTAAAAATTAGTCAGTTTACATTCAGGATTAAGGCCAGGTCTTAGATTTCTGTTTGAGGATTTGAGGCATCTTGCAAGGAAACATTTCTCCAAGCATTAGGTCTACAATCCACAACTTCTTGTACTTGAGTGAGAGATATAACTATAATTGAGAAAGAACCAATGTTTATAAAAAGTTGACCTCCACTTCAAAAGAACTGAGAAACAAATCTGCGCAATATCCCTTGGATACACTCCATTGAATTGCATTCCTACATTATGATAGTGAAGCAAAACTCCTTAAGGAAGTGGTGTTAGTTGTGGCTCAATGAGTAGCACTCTCACCCGACACTCACTGAACACAAAAATTAAGGCTGACACTGCCATCTTTCAGCTGAAATGTTAAAGCCAGGCCCCCTCAAGAGGCTGCAAGTCCCATAGCACCAATCTGAAGAGCAGCAAGGGAACTAACTGCAGTGTCTTGGCCAATATGTATCCCTCAATTAACATCATACAATAAAAAAATAGGTTATCTGGTCTTATCACATTGCTGTTTGTGGGCATTTGCAGTGTTCAAGTTAGCTGCCATGTTTCCTACATTAAAACTAACTACACTTCAAAATTACGTAACTGGTGGTAAAGGGCTTTGAGGCATCCAGTGGTCATGAAAAGTGTTATGCAAATGCAAGTCCTTTCCTTTTTAAACTTTTCCCAACTATGTGATACGTTTCTACTTATTGAGGAGGGCTACAAAAGTACATGGCTTGCAACCCACAAAAAAAATTGGTGCAAAGTTACTCTGCAAAAGGTAATTATTAATTCATCGAATACAAACACATTCACTGCATCTGTAAAAAGCTAAAAGTTTCAGGTTTTAGGAGGCAATGATCTCCCTATGGAAGCTACCTTCAGCAGGGAGGATGAATAAGTTGGGCTAAGAAAGAGCTTCATCATGGAAGGCATTGAGGATTATTTGAATTTGAAGAAAAATCTCCTCATGGATGTTTTCTTCACCTCGGAACCTGAAAGGATTCTAAAAATTCATGTCTGTAACACTAAATATTTGTCCTGGAAAGAAAAATACTGCAGATGCTGGAGATCTGAAACTTAACAGGGGAAAAAAAAAGGTAAATACTCAAGCTAGTCAGGTCATGCTTCAGAACCATTTCAAAATAATCTTGGCAAACACTTGGGATTAGTTCAACTGCACCTACTCTCCATCTGAGAATAGTACCATTTAGCAAACACAGTGGAACTTGCATTATCTGCCACAATCTGCTTTGGTGGATAAACAGGAATCCCTAAATTTTGATCTCATGCATACACCACCACAATTTGCTAGGCATAGGAATTAAGTCAAGTGCAATAAAAATAAATTGAATTTATTCTTAGGCTAAGAGATTCACATCCATCATTCAGGACAAAATCGATGTTAGCAGCTGTTCTATGATGCAAAAACCTTGGCTTGGTTTGGTCCCGCAAAAAGAGTGAATTATCTGGAAGGCAAATAATCAGAGCAACAAGGTCGCAATTTAAATTCAGTGTTAGAAAAATCGCAATATGAATTTAATACTTGACCCCATCTCCTTAAAAATATATTGTCAAAGCAGTTAGTGATGGTTCAAGCAATTCACAATGAAGTATATGCAGTGTGGCAAATAATGTTTTTCTAGCTTTTAAAAAAAATGTTTCTAGCAACTTTTAAAACCAAGTTATGAAATAATCCAGTCCTGCAGAAAAACATAAATTGACATATTTGAATTCTATTTACAATGGAAATTTGAATTTGGAATTGTGTTTTCAATTCATTCCTGCCTCCCACACCCAGTTCAAAGGAGCAACCCCGCATACAATTGAGGAATTTTCAGAAACACTGTTTTCTCTATTGCTTTAAAAAATACTAAAAGCCATTCACTTGTGATGCCAACAAAAGTGAGACACTGTAATAAGGCTCGCGAAGGACTTGAGAGTTTAAACATGGTTGAGTTTGAGTCAGAAATTGCTAAAATTGTACAAAATGAGGTTCGCCAAGTTTTGGGATGGATTGAAGAGGTGGAATAAATTACAAACTAAATTCACTTCTGAAATACAGGAGTCTGCTCCTCGAGACACAAATTTAAGCTAATCAATTTTTCATTAGTCTAAACAAGTTTTTGTACTATATTACACACTTCCACATGTTTCAGTCCCTGAAGCACCTCTGTTTTGTTCATTTCACAGATCATATGGCACAGAGCCAGCAACAAAAAAGTGACAAAGAACTTCAATTCAGGAAAACGCTTCACTCATAGCCAATTCGCTCTCATCTGTGTGAATGCTACTTGTCCAAAGTATGAAGACTCCAATAATGCAAATCATAATACTTCAAAAGAAAACAATTTGAATGGAAAATTGATCCAAGTCAGCCAACTGGTTGTGCAGCAAGACTGGTGGGGAGTGGGAGAGAGAGAAGAGAAAGAAAAGCTTCTAATTCGACCAATTAGAACAAATAGGATTACAAAAACATCAGCTCCTCATGGTTGAGAGTCTGATTTCCAAACTTCCTAAGAATACAAAGTCCCAAAACTTGTCATTGGCTCAGATATTCCAGTGTCCAGATCATCAAGAGACCAGACGTACAACCCAAGATGCGGGATGGGGCCCTGAGGAAGTCCCAATGCGCTGATCTCCATGGGAAATCTGATGGGCAATTCCCCTGCTCCCTCCGCAAAAATCTAAAGTCAGCGCCTTTGGACAGTTCCGACTTACTTACCCGAATAGCTACCCAGTAAAATCCTAGTTTAACTCCTGGGTAATTACAGAACTGACCCACCCCCCCACTCACGGACCCCACTGCTGACTACCTCTTCGATCTAACTACTCCTCCCAACTCCACCAAACCGCCACCCTACCCAGTTACCTCACCAATCCTGCCCATTCACTCATTCGTCCACTCACCCATTCACTAACACTGGATGTTTAAGCTAACCGTACAGCAGTTACTGCCGTAAAAAGGTGTGCATCTAAAACAAAAACAGAATTACCTGGAAAAACTCAGCAGGTCTGGCAGCATCGGCGGAGAAGAAAAGAGCTGACGTTTCAAGTCCTCATGACCCTTCAACAGAACTAGGTGAATCCAAGGAGAGGGGTGAAATATAAGCTGGTTTAAGGTTGTGGGGGGAGGTTGTAGGCACAAGCAAACAATGATAGGAGCAGATCATCAAAAGATGTCACAGACAAAAGAACACAGAGGTGTTGAAGTTGGTGATATTATCTAAATGAATGTGGTAATTAAGAATGGATGGCAGGGCACTCAAGGTATAGCTCTAGTGGGGATGGGGGGCATAAAAGATTTAAAAATAATGGAAATAGGTGGGAAAAGAAAAATCTATATAAATTATTGGGAAAAACAAAAGGAAGGGGGAAGAAACAGAAAGTGGGTGGGGATGGAGGGGGGAGCTCAAGACCTAAAGTTGTTGAATTCAACATTCAGTCTGGAAGGCTGTAAAGTGCCTAGTCGGAAGATGAGGTGCTGTTCCGCCAGTTTGCATTGGGCTTCACTGGAACAATGCAGCAAGCCAAGGACAAACATGTGGGCAAGGTAAGGAACGTGTGGATCTTCTATGCTGATTCTCTTCACAGGTCACTGTGGATTTTGTGTGGATTTTGCGTTGATCAAGTTCTTCTGGCTGCTGCATCAGTAGTTGGATCCTTGTAAACATAACCAGGTTAAGTGTGTTGTTTTTTGACTGATCAGCCTCAGAAGCAGCAGTTCCAACACTGAGAAGATTTGGGTCATAATATTTCACCTCATCTTTCTGCAGCCAAACAACCAAAAAGCAGTGAAATATGGGGTCCTGACTTTTCAGGAAAACGTGACACCCATTTAAATCACATATATGCTTCTGACCGAGTGATCATCAACAATGATGGTTACATTGAATATTGCTGATACAAATTAGATTTACTTCAATAATGCATATGCCGCAAAACATTTCCATTTGCAATTACAACAATTCAATGCAATTTGAACAGCCTCATCAAAAAACTTGATATCCTATGAATCAATGTACAACTGAACATGCAACAGGAAAAGACAATGAGTTGCAAATTCAATACTGGAGATCAGTAATATGCCTGATATGTTGCAGCAGTCAACTTAATATTCCAAAGCAATATGAGTTACTTTTCTGAGGACAAGAAGAACACAATGACAGTACTTTTGGGCAATATCAATTGAGATGGCACCATTACATACTTCACTGCAGAAACAGTAGGTGTTGACTGAAACAGAAACATGATTTTTCCTGGAACTGTGGGAAAAAATGAGAAATCTTGCTTTTCTCTTTCATCTTTACCTTCTGCAGACATAATGGTTTAGGATTATACAATGTAAACAAAACATATAAACATTAAGAACGGGCATATAAAATACATACAAATAACATGGGCAGACTTTACACAGTAAAACAACAAACAAATTTGAAATCTGCAAATTAGCAGATTAAGATTATCAATGTTCCCAATCTAAATAATATATAGCATGTAACACTCTATTCAATCCTAATTATAACTGAGCTGAAGTGGGTAATGACTACTCTGACTGCCAGTCTTACTGATATCCATTCTCGGATAGCTGCGTTATCTTCCAGATTATTCAACATTTTAATATTTATGGGAG
>NC_054484.1:48622556-48625056 GCF_017639515.1 Carcharodon carcharias | reverse complement strand
GGTATGAGCGTGGCGAGAGAGAGGTAGAGCGGGGCGAGAGAGAGGTAGAGCGGGGCGAGAGAGAGGTAAGCGGGGCGAGAGAGAGGTAAGAGCGGGGCGAGAGAGAGGTAGAGCGTGGCGAGAGAGAGGTAGAGCGGGGCGAGAGAGAGGTAGAGCGGGGCGAGAGAGAGGGTAGAGCGGGGGCGAGAGAGAGGTAGAGCGGGGCGAGAGAGAGGTAGATGCGGGGCTGAGAGAGTGGTAGAGCGGGGGCGAGAGAGAGGTAGAGCGGGGGCGAGAGAGAGGTAGAGCGGGGCGAGAGAGAGGTAGAGCGTGGCGAGAGAGAGGTAGAGCGGGGGCGAGAGAGAGGAGACGGGGCGAGAGAGGTAGAGCGGGGTGAGAGAGAGGTAGAGCGGGGTGAGAGAGAGGTAGAGCGGGGTGAGAGAGAGATAGAGCGGGGTGAGAGAGAGATAGAGCGGGGTGAGAGAGAGATAGAGCGGGGTGAGAGAGAGATAGATCGGGGTGAGAGAAAGATAGAGCGGGGTGAGAGAGAGATAGAGCGGGGTGAGAGAGAGATAGAGCGGGGTGAGAGAGAGAGAGAGCGGGGTGAGAGAGAGAGAGAGAGCGGGTGAGAGAGAGAGAGAGCGGGGTGACCAAGAGAGAGAGAGCGGGGTGACCAAGAGAGAGAGAGCGGGGTGACCAAGAGAGAGAGAGCGGGGTGACCATGAGAGAGATAGAGCGGGGAGACCGAGAGAGAGATAGAGCTGGGTGAGCGAGAGAGAGAGAGATAGAGCGGGGTGACCAAGAGAGAGAGAGAGATAGAGCGGGGAGACCGAGAGAGAGAGAGAGATAGAGCGGGGAGACCGAGAGAGAGATAGAGCGGGGAGACCGAGAGAGAGATAGAGCGGGGAGACCGAGAGAGAGATAGAGCGGGGTGAGGGGGAGAGAGATAGAGCGGGGTGACCGAGAGAGAGAGAGAGAGAGAGAGAGAGAGAGAGAGATAGAGCGGGGTGAGAGAGAGAGAGAGAGAGAGAGAGAGATATAGCGGGGGGTGAGAGAGAGAGAGAGAGAGAGATAGAGCGGGGTGAGCGAGAGAGAGAGAGAGATAGAGCGGGGTGAGCGAGAGAGAGAGAGAGATAAAGCGGGGTGAGCGAGAGAGAGAGAGATAGAGCGGGGTGAGCGAGAGAGAGAGAGAGAGAGATAGTGCGGGGTGAGAGAGAGAGAGAGAGAGAGATAGAGCGGGGTGAGAGAGAGAGAGAGAGAGATAGTGCGGGGTGAGAGAGAGAGAGAGAGAGATAGTGCGGGGTGAGCGAGAGAGAGAGAGAGATAGAGCGGGGTGAGCGAGAGAGAGAGAGAGAGATAGAGCGGGGTGAGCGAGAGAGAGAGAGAGAGATAGAGCGGGGTGAGCGAGAGAGAGAGATAGAGCGGGGTGAGCGAGAGAGAGAGAGAGATAGAGCGGGGTGAGCGAGAGAGAGAGATAAAGCGGGGTGAGCGAGAGAGAGAGAGATAGATAGAGCGGGGTGAGCGAGAGAGAGAGAGAGATAGAGCGGGACGAGCGAGAGAGAGAGAGAGATAGAGCGGGGTGAACGAGAGAGAGAGAGAGATAGAGCGGGGTGAGCGAGAGAGAGAGAGAGATAGAGCGGGGTGAGCGAGAGAGAGAGAGAGATAGAGCGGGGTGAGCGAGAGAGAGAGAGAGAGATAGAGCGGGGTGAGCGAGAGAGAGAGAGATAGAGCGGGGTGAGCGAGAGAGAGAGAGAGAGATAGAGCGGGGTGAGCGAGAGAGAGAGAGAGATAGAGCGGGGTGAGCGAGAGAGAGAGAGAGATAGAGCGGGGTGAGCGAGAGAGAGAGATAAAGCGGGGTGAGCGAGAGAGAGAGAGATAGATAGAGCGGGGTGAGCGAGAGAGAGAGAGAGATAGAGCGGGATGAGCGAGAGAGAGAGAGAGATAGAGCGGGGTGAACGAGAGACAGAGAGAGATAGAGCGGGGTGAACGAGAGACAGAGAGAGATAGAGCGGGGTGAGCGAGAGAGAGAGAGAGATAGAGCGGGGTGAGCGAGAGAGAGAGAGAGAGAGAGCGGGGTGAGCGAGAGAGAGAGAGAGAGAGAGGGGTGAGCGAGAGAGAGAGAGAGAGAGAGAGAGAGCCGGGTGAGCGAGAGAGAGAGAGAGCGGGGTGAGCGAGAGAGAGAGAGAGCGGGGTGAGCGAGAGAGAGAGAGAGCTGGGTGAGCGAGAGAGAGAGAGAGCTGGGTGAGCGAGAGAGAGAGAGAGCGGGGGTGAGCGAGAGAGAGAGAGAGCGGGGTGAGCGAGAGAGAGAGAGAGCGGGTGAGCGAGAGAGAGAGAGAGCGGGGTGAGCGAGAGAGAGAGAGAGCGGGGTGAGCGAGAGAGAGAGAGAGAGCGGGGTGAGCGAGAGAGAGAGAGAGAGAGGGGGTGAGCGAGAGAGAGAGAAAGAGCGGGGTGAGCGAGAGAGAGAGAGAGAGCGGGGTGAGCGAGAGAGAGAGAGAGAGCGGGGGTGAGCGAGAGAGAGAGA
>NC_054484.1:48600056-48602556 GCF_017639515.1 Carcharodon carcharias | reverse complement strand
GCGGGGGTGAGCGAGAGAGAGAGAGAGAGTGGGGTGAGCGAGAGAGAGAGAGAGAGAGCGGGGTGAGCGAGAGAGAGAGAGAGAGCGGGGTGAGCGAGAGAGAGAGAGAGAGCGGGGTGAGCGAGAGAGAGAGAGAGAGCGGGGTGAGCGAGAGAGAGAGAGAGAGCGGGGTGAGCGAGAGAGAGAGAGAGAGCGGGGTGAGCGAGAGAGAGAGAGAGCGGGGTGAGCGAGAGAGAGAGAGAGCGGGGTGAGCGAGAGAGAGAGAGAGCGGGGTGAGCGAGAGAGAGAGAGAGCGGGGTGAGCGAGAGAGAGAGAGAGCGGGGTGAGCGAGAGGAGAGAGAGCGGGGTGAGCGAGAGAGAGAGAGAGCGGGGTGAGCGAGAGAGAGAGAGAGCGGGGTGAGCGAGAGAGAGAGAGAGCGGGGTGAGCGAGAGAGAGAGAGAGCGGGGTGAGCGAGAGAGAGAGAGAGCGGGGTGAGCGAGAGAGAGAGAGAGCGGGGTGAGCGAGAGAGAGAGCGGGGTGAGCGAGAGAGAGAGAGAGCGGGGTGAGCGAGAGAGAGAGAGAGCGGGGTGACCGAGAGAGAGAGAGCGGGGTGAGCGAGAGAGAGAGAGAGCGGGGTGAGCGAGAGAGAGAGAGAGCGGGGGTGAGCGAGAGAGAGAGAGAGCGGGGTGAGCGAGAGAGAGAGCGGGGTGAGTGAGAGAGAGAGAGAGCGGGGGTGGAGCGAGAGAGAGAGAGAGCGGGGTGAGCGAGAGAGAGAGAGAGCGGGGTGAGCGAGAGAGAGAGAGAGCGGGGTGAGCGAGAGAGAGAGAGAGCGGGGTGAGCGAGGAGAGAGAGAGAGCGGGGTGAGCGAGAGAGAGAGAGAGCGGGGTGAGCGAGAGAGAGAGAGAGCGGGGTGAGCGAGAGGAGAGAGAGAGCGGGGTGAGCGAGAGAGAGAGAGAGCGGGGTGAGCGAGAGAGAGAGAGAGCGGGGTGAGCGAGAGAGAGAGAGAGCGGGGTGAGCGAGAGAGAGAGAGAGCGGGTGAGCGAGAGAGAGAGAGCGGGGTGAGCGAGAGAGAGAGAGAGCGGGGGTGAGCGAGAGAGAGAGAGAGCGGGGTGAGCGAGAGAGAGAGAGAGCGGGGGTGAGCGAGAGAGAGAGAGAGCGGGGTGAGCGAGAGAGAGAGAGAGCGGGGTGAGCGAGAGAGAGAGAGAGCGGGGTGAGCGAGAGAGAGAGAGAGCGGGGTGAGCGAGAGAGAGAGAGAGCGGGGTGAGCGAGAGAGAGAGAGAGCGGGGTGAGCGAGAGAGAGAGAGAGCGGGGTGAGCGAGAGAGAGAGAGAGCGGGGGTGAGCGAGAGAGAGAGAGAGCGGGGTGAGCGAGAGAGAGAGAGAGCGGGGTGAGCGAGAGAGAGAGAGAGCGGGGTGAGCGAGAGAGAGAGAGAGCGGGGTGAGCGAGAGAGAGAGAGAGCGGGGTGAGCGAGAGAGAGAGAGAGCGGGGTGAGCGAGAGAGAGAGAGAGCGGGGTGAGCGAGAGAGAGAGAGAGCGGGGTGAGCGAGCGAGAGAGAGAGCGGGGTGAGCGAGCGAGAGAGAGAGCGGGGTGAGCGAGCGAGAGAGAGAGCGGGGTGAGCGAGCGAGAGAGAGAGCGGGGTGAGCGAGCGAGAGAGAGAGCGGGGTGAGCGAGCGAGAGAGAGAGCGGGGTGAGCGAGCGAGAGAGAGAGCGGGGTGAGCGAGCGAGAGAGAGAGCGGGGTGAGCGAGCGAGAGAGAGAGCGGGGTGAGCGAGCGAGAGAGAGAGCGGGGTGAGCGAGCGAGAGAGAGAGCGGGGTGAGCGAGCGAGAGAGAGAGCGGGGTGAGCGAGCGAGAGAGAGAGCGGGGTGAGCGAGCGAGAGAGAGAGCGGGGTGAGCGAGCGAGAGAGAGAGCGGGGTGAGCGAGCGAGAGAGAGAGCGGGGTGAGCGAGCGAGAGAGAGAGCGGGGTGAGCGAGCGAGAGAGAGAGCGGGGTGAGCGAGAGAGAGCGGGGTGAGCGAGCGAGAGAGAGAGCGGGGTGAGCGAGCGAGAGAGAGAGCGGGGTGAGCGAGCGAGAGAGAGAGCGGGGTGAGCGAGCGAGAGAGAGAGCGGGGTGAGCGAGAGAGACAGAGAGCGGGGTGAGCGAGAGAGAGCGGGGTGAGCGACAGAGAGCGGGGTGAGCGACAGAGAGCGGGGTGAGCGACAGAGAGCGGGGTGAGCGACAGAGAGCGGGGTGAGCGAGAGAGAGCGGGGTGAGCGAGAGAGAGCGGGGTGAGCGAGAGAGACAGAGAGCGGGGTGAGCGAGAGAGACAGAGAGCGGGGTGAGCGAGAGAGACAGAGCGGGGTGAGCGAGAGAGAGAGAGAGCGGGGTGAGCGAGAGAGAGAGAGAGCGTGGTGAGCGAGAGAGAGAGAGAGCGTGGTGAGCGAGAGAGAGAGAGAGCGGGGGTGAGCGAGAGAGAGAGAGAGCGGTGGGTGCGAGAGAGAGAGAGAGCGGTGGGTGCGAGAGAGAGAGAGAGCGGTGGGTGCGA
>NC_054484.1:48582556-48585056 GCF_017639515.1 Carcharodon carcharias | reverse complement strand
GAGAGAGCGGGGTGAGCGCGAGAGACAGAGAGAGCGGGGTGAGCGCGAGAGGACAGAGAGAGCGGGGTGAGCGCGAGAGACAGAGAGAGCGGGGTGAGCGCGAGAGACAGAGAGAGCGGGGTGAGCGCGAGAGACAGAGAGAGCGGGGTGAGCGCGAGAGACAGAGAGAGCGGGGTGAGCGCGAGAGACAGAGAGAGCGGGGTGAGCGCGAGAGACAGAGAGAGCGGGGTGAGCGCGAGAGACAGAGAGAGCGGGGTGAGCGCGAGAGACAGAGAGAGCGGGGTGAGCGCGAGAGACAGAGAGAGCGGGGTGAGCGCGAGAGACAGAGAGAGCGGGGTGAGCGCGAGAGACAGAGAGAGCGGGGTGAGCGCGAGAGACAGAGAGAGCGGGGTGAGCGCGAGAGACAGAGAGAGCGGGGTGAGCGCGAGAGACAGAGAGAGCGGGGTGAGCGCGAGAGACAGAGAGAGCGGGGTGAGCGCGAGAGACAGAGAGAGCGGGGTGAGCGCGAGAGACAGAGAGAGCGGGGGTGAGCGCGAGAGACAGAGAGAGCGGGGGTGAGCGCGAGAGACAGAGAGAGCGGGGTGAGCGCGAGAGACAGAGAGCGGGGGTGAGCGCGAGAGACAGAGAGAGCGGGGTGAGCGCGAGAGACAGAGAGAGCGGGGTGAGCGCGAGAGACAGAGAGAGCGGGGGTGAGCGCGAGAGACAGAGAGAGCGGGGTGAGCGCGAGAGACAGAGAGAGCGGGGTGAGCGCGAGAGACAGAGAGAGCGGGGTGAGCGCGAGAGACAGAGAGAGCGGGGTGAGCGCGAGAGACAGAGAGAGCGGGGTGAGCGCGAGAGACAGAGAGAGCGGGGTGAGCGCGAGAGACAGAGAGAGCGGGGTGAGCGCGAGAGACAGAGAGAGCGGGGTGAGCGCGAGAGACAGAGAGAGCGGGGTGAGCGCGAGAGACAGAGAGAGCGGGGTGAGCGCGAGAGACAGAGAGAGCGGGGTGAGCGCGAGAGACAGAGAGAGCGGGGTGAGCGCGAGAGACAGAGAGAGCGGGGTGAGCGCGAGAGACAGAGAGAGCGGGGTGAGCGCGAGAGACAGAGAGAGCGGGGTGAGCGCGAGAGACAGAGAGAGCGGGGTGAGCGCGAGAGACAGAGAGAGCGGGGTGAGCGCGAGAGACAGAGAGAGCGGGGTGAGCGCGAGAGACAGAGAGAGCGGGGTGAGCGCGAGAGACAGAGAGAGCGGGGTGAGCGCGAGAGACAGAGAGAGCGGGGTGAGCGCGAGAGACAGAGAGAGCGGGGTGAGCGCGAGAGACAGAGAGAGCGGGGGTGAGCGCGAGAGACAGAGAGAGCGGGGTGAGCGCGAGAGACAGAGAGAGCGGGGTGAGCGCGAGAGACAGAGAGAGCGGGGTGAGCGCGAGAGACAGAGAGAGCGGGGTGAGCGCGAGAGACAGAGAGAGCGGGGTGAGCGCGAGAGACAGAGAGAGCGGGGGTGAGCGCGAGAGACAGAGAGAGCGGGGTGAGCGCGAGAGACAGAGAGAGCGGGGTGAGCGCGAGAGACAGAGAGAGCGGGGTGAGCGCGAGAGACAGAGAGAGCGGGGTGAGCGCGAGAGACAGAGAGAGCGGGGTGAGCGCGAGAGACAGAGAGAGCGGGGTGAGCGCGAGAGACAGAGAGAGCGGGGTGAGCGCGAGAGACAGAGAGAGCGGGGTGAGCGCGAGAGACAGAGAGAGCGGGGTGAGCGCGAGAGACAGAGAGAGCGGGGTGAGCGCGAGAGACAGAGAGAGCGGGGTGAGCGCGAGAGACAGAGAGAGCGGGGGTGAGCGCGAGAGACAGAGAGAGCGGGGTGAGCGCGAGAGACAGAGAGAGCGGGGTGAGCGCGAGAGACAGAGAGAGCGGGGTGAGCGCGAGAGACAGAGAGAGCGGGGTGAGCGCGAGAGACAGAGAGAGCGGGGTGAGCGCGAGAGACAGAGAGAGCGGGGTGAGCGCGAGAGACAGAGAGAGCGGGGTGAGCGCGAGAGACAGAGAGAGCGGGGTGAGCGCGAGAGACAGAGAGAGCGGGGTGAGCGCGAGAGACAGAGAGAGCGGGGTGAGCGCGAGAGACAGAGAGAGCGGGGTGAGCGCGAGAGACAGAGAGAGCGGGGTGAGCGCGAGAGACAGAGAGAGCGGGGTGAGCGCGGAGAGACAGAGAGAGCGGGGTGAGCGCGAGAGACAGAGAGAGCGGGGTGAGCGCGAGAGACAGAGAGAGCGGGGTGAGCGCGAGAGACAGAGAGAGCGGGGTGAGCGCGAGAGACAGAGAGAGCGGGGTGAGCGCGAGAGACAGAGAGAGCGGGGTGAGCGCGAGAGACAGAGAGAGCGGGGTGAGCGCGAGAGACAGAGAGAGCGGGGTGAGCGCGAGAGACAGAGAGAGCGGGGTGAGCGCGAGAGACAGAGAGAGCGGGGTGAGCGCGAGAGACAGAGAGAGCGGGGTGAGCGCGAGAGACAGAGAGAGCGGGGTGAGCGCGAGAGACAGAGAGAGCG
>NC_054484.1:48482556-48577556 GCF_017639515.1 Carcharodon carcharias | reverse complement strand
GGCGCGCGGGGGGGGGCTGCGAGAGAGCCGGCGCGCGGGGGGGGCCGCGAGAGAGCCGGCGCGCGGGGGGGGGCTGCGAGAGAGCCGGCGCGCGGGGGGGGGCTGCGAGAGAGCCGGCGGGCGGGGGGGGCTGCGAGAGAGCCGGCGCGCGGGGGGGGCTGCGAGAGAGCCGGCGCGCGGGGGGGGCTGCGAGAGAGCCGGCGCGCGGGGGGGGGCTGCGAGAGAGCCGGCGCGCAGGGGGGGGGCTGCGAGAGAGCCGGCGAGAGCGGGGGCGCGAGAGAGAGAGCGAGTGTATTCCAAGGGATATGTAAGTTTAATATCTGGGCATGTCTACCAGAATTATTACCAAAACTAAAAAATTGCAAGGAATTGTCCTTTTAATCAGTATCGATGTATTTTGTAAAGCTTTAAATTTGGGCAATCTATCCAATGAAGTCCACTGTGATAGCAGGCGAATGCAACAACCAACTACCATAGGAATTAACGACAGGTAAACAAATTTCATTGAGGTGTAAACTGCATCGAACTGCTTGAAAAAGCAGATTAGTTTAACGTGGCATATTTGGCACTTTTGTAATTGATGCCTATGGTGATGGTAAATGGTTGATGCCAATTTCCTGGTGTAGTTGGCTGTTCAGGATAAACAGGAGGTAGTAATGACTGTACTTGCAACATTACACACAAATTAAGATAACAGCAATGATATTTAAACTGATCAGATAACCAAACAATTCAGATCCTTCATTTTCTAACGCATCCCCAAATGTGTAAACCATCACAGATAAATATGAACTATTGAAATGTACTTATTATTATTCACTATACTCTCAAGTGTACATTGAAATATATCAAATGGCAAAAAGTACCACAAGTCTCTCACTTAAAAGTTCTCCTTACCATTAAAGCCATCCTCTAATGTGCTAATGCTCGCATCATAGCACCCAACTACACTTTGAACAAACCAATACATTTGTCTCGACTACACAATATGGCTGATTATTCCAAACATTTATCATTCTTTTAAGAAGCTTTTCCTCATACTTATTTTCAATTTATTTGTCACTAATTATGGTCCTACTTTCCTAGTTTACTTTGGAGTAACAAATAAAGTAAACCCAGATTAATATTTCATATGGTGAGGTCTCTCCTTGTTTTCTTTCTTAGACCGTCAAATTTATCTTTTTCCAGTCTTTTCTCTTAATCATTCCCTTCACAATTGGACTCAATTTCACTACTCTTAGCACTAATTTTCTTTACATTTGTAATTAGCCTCACTGTTACTTTCTGTACCCTTTCCAATTTCTGTATTTTTCAAGGTGTAGCAATCAAATTTGGTCATCATAAATTCAAGGTCCACTACCCATTGCACTTACAAATCTGTGCAGAAATATTGTTTGGGTTGTATATCCTAGCATTACATTAGCTCTTATGAAATGCTCTGCCACACTGGTTGGGTAACGAAAGTTAATTGACATGTCTACATTATCCTCTGCACTAATTCAGTTTCATTCATATTTACATTTGACCCACGGTTTTTGACCCACTTATCCATCTTAAATATGTTCTTCTGCTAACATATGCATATTCTCTGAATTTGTTATATGTAATTTAGATAAATAAATACCCCTCAACTCAATGTCACTCACCCTGGCTGTACATTTCATGCAATAGTTTATGATCAGTCATTGATAACCATTGCAGTTCACTTACTTTGATTTCCTCGGTTCTCATTCCATCTAACAAGTAACGAAGCAGCTCTTGGCTATCTTGCTGTTGAAACCCTTTAAATCGTACAGCTCTAAGGAAAAAAATTAGATTAAAAACATGTAATGGTACAGATCTACAATGCAGGCATCCTTTAGACAACACATTTCTTTTCATCAAAATTGGTTTAGTGTTAGTGTTCTCTACTCGAAGGTCGAGCACATTAACCTCGGCTGACACTTCTGTGCAGTCCACAAGAAAGATTGCACTATTTCAGACGAGATTTTAAATCAAGGCCCTGCCTGCCTTTTCAAGTGTACAAAGATGATCCCACAGCACTTACTGAAAAACAGAGAAGTATTCCTGGTATCCTAGCAAACATTTATCCCACAACCAACACTAAAATGGGTTATTGATGTCATGAAGCTTGTTCGGCTGCATGTTGGCAACCACATGTCATACAGCAGTGATTACACCTGAAAAAACAATTATCTGTAAGGCAATTTGGAATACTGAGGTTAAAAAAGATCAAATAAAATGGTACTGGAATGCTATCATTATGGAGAAAAGTTAATCGATAAGGTCAAGGTGCACCATTCTAACATACAAACCAACAAAATTATTGCAAGTCTATGTGGGCATTTTAAAAAAAAAATGGAATCATCTAGTTAATGTAAGGCTAATTCTCACAAGTCCAACACCACAATCCTCAAACTATGTTTGTTCTGAGAACTTTATGCAGTACAAGGTGTTTTGGTCTGAATACAATTGGCTTCATACCTGCATAGCAATAACCGTGGATACTCACTTTTTACAGACCTGAGTGAACAGCTCCTTTGGGGTGAGAACATTCTTTCTGGTATCTTGGAAATCAAGAAGAAATTGGCGCATTGCTGATGACAGTGGTCCTGGTTGATCAAGGTGAATCTCTAGGTGTCCCTGATTATTTAAAGTAAAATTCATAAAGCTCTAAAGTCAAAAAATAAATTATATAGAAAAAAGATGTGAAATTCTGCACTGCATTATTCCATGACTCTTTCATAATCTCTGAAAAAAGATGCCTGGTGCCTAGAAATCTTCACCCTAACTTTGTTTTTTATAGAATGTAATACAGATGGTGGCCATTCAACCCATTGCATCCATATAAGTTCTTTGAAAGAGCTGTCCAATTTGTCCTGCTCCCCCTGTTCCTTCACCATAGCTCTGCAAATTATTTCTTATTTAAAAATTCTAATGTTCAGGTTTGATAAGTGAAAAGAAAAAAAAAGGAAAAACTGAAAACACCCGTCACAAATATCTGGGCTTCACACAGCATTGTGCCATTGCTACTGTAATGTGGGTAAACACAGTGGTGACTTTGCACCCAAGTGGAACTGCAACTATTCTCTGGCATGACATTGATGGAGGAAGGAATGTTAGCCAGGAGACCAGGAGAAAAGCCTACTCTTTTCCCCAGAATAAATGGCAACTCTTTTGTTGAAAGATGAAGAAGCTTTTGAGACTTAGGAGGAGCAAACTTAGAAAATTGTTATTATGTATGCATCTCTGAGCAGTAAGTTAGTTACATCAGGCCATATCCAGCTGTGATGAGTTCTAGAAGATTTCTAATTCAGATATGAAGTCCAAAATGTAACAACAGACTTTATGGATAAGAAGCTAATAGTCCGAAACATTTGTATTTAATAAAAATGTTTTAGTTAATGTGAGAGCTTCAGTATTAGAATTAAAAGCAAGCCAGCAATTCTCAAGTTATTATTTTGCAAAAGTGTAATACCGATACCTGATCAATCAGTGGGTATTACACCAGGATCTGACTGAGGTCAGTCTATCTTTTCTAATTAAAGTGACTTGATTTTCATGACCTTCGTAGATACGTGGTAAATTAGCTGATAAGGTGCTACATGAGGTGACCTAGAAATCAAACCTGAATTGCCCATAAATTAATTGTACAATTTTCAGATTTGCAATAAACTAAGCATCACAATTTTGCAACATTCAATGAATGAAGATGTCTACAAAACTTTCAAGCATGAACTTCCAACACATTTTAAAAGGGAAATAAAATTCTGTGGTGCAAATAAACTCTTATCTCCAATAAACAGCCATTCCTTGTAGGGCCAGAAGTTGTAATTAAGGGGTGTTACGACGTAAGGGGTTAAAGATGCTTTAAGTTCCACAGATAATTTATAATTCACAAGGAAGTCTCAGAATACAATTTTTGCGAGCCTTCCTAAAATGTTCCTTTAGTAATAAGTGTACAATTTGTTTATTAGCCATGATTGAAGCAGAGTGTAAATCATTCAAAGGTTTACAGATACATGGACAGAGAATATATATAAGTTCAAAAGATGGACAATGTTCTATATTAATTAAATACAATTGTTAAGTTTTATAATATGGCTGATTACAAACTATAAAATTGAAGTATTTCATGTGGTTTGCCACAAGTATTCACCTACCAGATTGAGAGAGTCAGGTGTTACAACAGTCATTGTAGCTTCATTCATTTTTAACCCTTGCATCAACTCATTCAGTACATAGGTCTGTGACAAGATCTGGATTAATAATGAAAGATATGGATACTGTCTGTTCCTTTCAACTGTCAGAAGTCATTACAAAGCAAAGTAACTTTAATGAACAAAATTCACTCAGATCTCAAAAACTTCCCTACATAAAGTACCAGAATAGTCTTTAAAGACTATGTTCAGCAGCATCAGGGATAAAGAATGCAAAAACATACTGTCTTCTGAGTAAATGACTGTTTATAATGATAGTCTTTTAGAATAGTCTTCCTGTCCCTTAATCAAAATAGAGGAAATAAAATTATTGTACATTTTAGTAATACTGTATTTGTGCTTATGATTACAATCCACAGCTGACTGAGCCAGTTGCATGAAAGTACCGGCTGAGCTTTCCCATTAGTGAAATTTTTAGTATGCAATTTAAATTGACAACTGAATAAGATGTGAGCTAGTTAGCTGATATTTTGTAAACACAAGATTCAGTGCTTCATGTTACACTTTATAATCACCTGCATGACAGCATTAAAAAAGCAAGTATTGCCAAGATTGCTGAGTCCTTTCACTGGTATCTGTTGGTTGTTTTGTGCCACAGTCTTCCCTTTCTCATGTTTTCCAGCTTCTACTGCATTGTCTTCTTTTCCCTTACCGTTTTCATTTGTTTGAGACAATACAGCTGTAATTAGAAATACAACACAATTTAGAGCCATAAGACATAAGAGCAGAAATTAGGCCATGCGGCACATCGAGTCTGCTCCACCATTCGATCATGGCTGATAATTTTCTCAACCCCACTCTCCCCGTAACCTTTGATCCCCTTACCAATCAAGAACCTATCTATCTCGGTCTTAAATACACTCAATGACCTGGCCTCCACAGCCTTCTGTGGCAATGAATTCCATAGATTCTCTGGCTAAAGAAGTTTATCCTCATCTCTGTTCTAAAAGGTCTTCCCTTTACTCTGAGGCTGTGCCCTCGGGTCCTAGTCTCTCCTACTAATGGAAACATCTTCCCCACGTCCACTCTATCCAGGCCTTTCAGTATTCTGTAAGTTTCAATCAGATCACCCCTCATCCTTCTAAACTCCATCGAGTATAGACCCAGAGTCCTAAAACGTTCCTCATATGTTAAGTCTTTCATTCCTGGGATCATTCTTGTGAACCTCCTCTGGACCCTCTCCAGGGCCAGCACATCATTCCTGAGATACGGGGTCCAAAATTGCTCACAATATTCTAAATGTGGTCTGACCAGAGCCTTATAAAGCCTCAGCAGCACATCCCTGCTTTTATATTCTAGTCCTCTCGGAAATAAATGCCAACATTGCATTTGCCTTCCTAACTACCGACTCAACCTGCAAGTTAACCTTAAAAGAATCCTGGACTAGGACTCCCAAGTCCCTTTGCACTCCAGATTTCTGAATTCTCTCCCCATTTAGAAAATCGTCTATGCCTCTATTCTTCCTGCCGAAGTGCATGATCTCACATTTCCCCTTGTTGTATTCCATCTGCCACTTCTTTGCCCATTCTCCTAACCTGTCCAAATCCTTCTGCAGCCTCCCTGCCTCCTCAATACTATCTGTCCCTCCACCTATCTTTGTATCATCTGCAAACTTAGCCAGGATGCCCACAGTTCCTTCATCTAGATCAATTTAAACTAGATGCGCCTGTGTTACTCACATTAACCACTCATCAAATACCATTACACCTGCCAAAGCACTCAATTTAATCATATTCCACAGGTGCTAAATAATACCTACACATATTTCAAATTGACTTTGGCAGATAAGCAGTCTATTTTTGTTCTGAAACTCAAGTGGAAACTGTACAAATCAGTTTTAAATTCTTACATTGATGTGCATTTAATCCATGGAGAACAGCAACTTTCAACAGTCTGAAATAACTGAAACTTAACATTCTGCAATGTGGAAACTAAATAGCTGTTAAGGATGCATAATTTATATATATTTATATTATAATTATTTAACTCAAAAAACCTTCTAAATAACTCACCTCCTTTAGCGTATTTGTCAGCTGTCTTTTTTTGGACATATGCTACAAATTGACCTAATTGATCTTTGACTTCATAACACACTTCACCATCACACAAGTAGCACCTGTATCAAAATAATAAAAAGAGTTAATCAAACCAAACATAAGTCAATGTAAACACTTTATTGTCCTTCACAAACATTCTTTCCAATCCCTCCAACTTCTTAATCTTGTACAAATTCTTGCAGCGGTACTTTTCTTTTTAAAGTATATTCTTACACAGCAGCTTCCATCCCCCAAGTCGCCCAGCTGCACCTCCCCATTCACTACGACCTCTACACACACTCCTCAAATCAGATAAGCAAATTGCCAGTTTTACAAATTTCCCCAAACCATTATGACCACCATTTCATAACTGCTTACAAGGTCATACCACAAACTTCCTTAACCTGTAACTTTACTGTACACTGGCTGATGGAAAACAATTTAGTGACAAGACAATACTGAAGCTCAAACATCTGACTTCAGTGGTTAACCCACATAAGATCCTGCTCTGTATATTTATTAACCAGTAGGAATTAGAAACCTCAAAAAATGTAAACAATTCTCATTAATGGTGGATATTTGATTTCTGACTGTTGTATGAGAACCCACAAATATTATGGCATCCAAGGTAGCAAGAGCATGTCATAAACTGATTCAAAAATTAATTTAATTGTGTTATATACAGATCATAATCCATGAATATGCTATCATGAGATAATGAACCTACCATACACTCCAGGAGTCCAAATTAAGAACCACTGAGTGTGATTCTGAATGCTGTTTCTCATAATGTTTAACAGCATGTTGTTCTTCTGAATCCCTCCCACAACCCTGAAAAATACAAATTAAGCCAGGACATTTGTGCAATGCTGAAGAAATCATTTTATGCCACACAAAGGGAACGACAAAAACATGCAGCAGGTCGATGCTTTTGCTCCACTATAGTTTGTATGCACATAATTCTACTTTCTAAACATATTTTAATTAAAGTTGTGTGGAGAATGCATAGAGAATGCATAGCAGCTTTCAAGAGCGTGGTGCAATTAAAAAATTCAGGCATTATAAGCCACTCAAGATATCTGAACGCTGATTTGATCCTTGAAATTAGAGTACTACATTGAAATAACTACTGGTTATCAACACATTGTATTCATTTTACAGGATTATTCAATTTTAGGTTTATCATGTTGAAGCAAGGTTGCTAGGGCACTTCAATGAATTCACATTGAAGAATTAACTATAGTGTAATAATTGTATATTTTCAGAAATAATGTGTCATTGATTACTAGAGAAATATGGCCAGTGAACCTGATCATTTACAATTGCTCAAATTCACAATAGTGGCAGATCTCAATTTTCTTGCAAGACTTTGTGATGTTTATTGAGTACAAACCCTGCACAGTGGATTGATTAGTACTGACAGAGAAAGAAGGGCTTCTCTATAGACTTGAACTATGTTGAATGTGACCAGCTAAAGGGGATTTGCTCTGAGCTAATCTTATAGTTGATGGCATATCAAGCTCCCGCCCCCACCAAAATATGTACATACAATGTCACTGAAGTAATACTCCCACACGCAAGGTGCTGAACTAAAAGAGCATTAAGCAGCCTGGAGGAGTGGGCTTAGATCTGTAACCGTATCCCACTATTGGTCCATAGCTGTACAGTGAGTGACTCTAAACAGAAAACACTGTTAGAAAAGGTGGAGTAGCACCCGTATCCAGTTTTGCTATCTCACCTCAGTCCTGATATGAATTAAACTACTGCACGTACATGTACAACCACATTGTCAATTCTTGCATCACACTGTGGCCCTGATGAAGTCATCCATCTGAAATGTTAACATTATTTGTCTCTCAAAGGATGTTGCCTGACCTGCTGAGGATTTCCAGCACTTTCTGTTTTTATTTCAGATTTCCAGCATCAACGATGCTGACCAGTTGTCTGAAGTAGACATCACTCGGCTATTCAGACAATTTAAGAGGATAAAGATAGGTCGGTAAACAAAAATAAGATTTGCAACTGTTGTATAAATTGACTTACTCCTGCAGTCACTGCACCATTGCTGTTACAAAGTACATCAATCTGAGCTTTGTGATTGCTGCTGAAAGGCTCACCAATACAGGAGATTTTTGACACTATGGTTATAGGTTAAGTTTTTTTTAAATGCCAATGTAGCTTTGTGCGATGAAATGTTTGGATTTTTAATGGCTACATTTTGATTGTTTAGTTCATAGTTAATTTTTAAAAATAGCTTTCGGTGCAATTTTAAAAATAAAAACTTGTTTGGACCACTTGGTAACCTGCCACAGAAAATGGATAGAACTGGCACAGCATCGATTTGCCTCTTGGTGCAGGTATTAGCTCTATTAATATTCTGAAGAATTCTACCTGCTCAGCTTCCCTCACCACCTCGGGAGTATAAAATAACAGTATGTTCAAGACAGCAGCTAGAAGCAAGAACAGGAGGAAGAAAGTCAAAGTTTTTTTTTAAAAAGTGCCCATCAAAAGTGACTTGTCACAGATATACTGCAACAGTGAAGAGACAAAACTATCCAATACTGGTTAATTAAGTATTAACTTGAAAAAGTCTGTTTGCCTTTATCCTGTTACATAACGGACAGGATTGAAATAGAGGCCCATCAGTGCCACCTTGCAATATAGACTTGAAACTTAATCAGCACAATTCTATCCTGTGAATTTTCACACTATTACTCAGTTACACTACTGTACTCCTTGACCATGTAATTTCTGTGATACTTAAAATTACATTTATTGCTATTATGATTGATATTCTAATACCCTATGAAGATTTTTTTCTTTTATTCATTTATATGACACTGGCTGAGCCAGCATTTATTGCCCATCTCCAATTGCCCTGAAGATGGTGGTGAGCTGCCTCCTTGAACCACCGCAGTCCATGCTGTTAAGGAGGGAGTTCCAGGGTTTTGACCCAGTGACAGTGAAGGAACGGCGATATATTTCCAAGTCAGGATGATGAGTGACTTGGAGGGGAACTTCCAGGTGGCGGTGTTCCCTTCTATCTGCTGTCCTTGTCTTTCTAGATGGTAGGGGTCGTGGGTTTGGAAGGTGCTGTCTAAGGAGCCTTGGTGAATTTCTGCAATGCATCTTGGAGATAGTACACACTGCTGCTGCTATGCGTCGGTGGTGGAGGGAGTGAATGTTTGTGGATGTGGTGCCAATCATGTGGGCTGCTTTGTCCTGGACAGTGTCAAGCTTCTTGAGTGTTGTAGGAGCTGCATTCATCCAGGCAAGTGGGGGGTATTCCCATCACACTCCTGATTTGTGCTTTGTAGATGGTGGACAGGCTTTGGGGAGTCAGGTGGTGGATTACTCGTCACATGATTCCTAGCCTCTGACCTGCTCTTGTAGCCACAGTATTTATATGGCTAGTCCAGTTCAGTTTCTGGTTAAGGGTGATAGTGGGGGATACAGTGATAGTAATGCCATTGAACATCAAAGGGTGATGGTTGGATTCTCTCATGTTGGAGTTGGTCATTGTCTGGCAGTTGTGTGGCACAAATGTTGCTTGCCACTTGTCAGCCCAAACCTGGATATCGTCCAGGTCCTGCTGCATTTAGACATGGACTGCTTCAGCATCTGAGGAGTCGTGAATGGTGCTGAACATCGTGCAATCATCTGCAAACGTTACCACTCTGACCTTAAGTTGGAAGGAAGGTCAGTGATGAAGCAGCTGAAGATGGCTGGGCCAAGGACACTTCCCTGGGGAATTCCTGTTGTGATGTCCTGGAGCTGAGATGATTGACCTCCGACAACCACAACCATCTTCCTTTGTGTTAGGTATAGGTATGACCCCAACCAGCAGAGTTTTCCCCCAATTTCCATTGACTCCAGTTTTGCTAGGGCTCTTTGATGCCACACACTGTCAAATGCGGCCTTGATGTCAAGGACAGTCACTCTCACCTCACCTCGGGAGTTTAGCTCTTTTGTCCAGGTTTGAATCAGGGCTGTAATGAGATCAGGAGCTGAGTGGCCCTGGTGGAACCCAAACTGGTCGTCAGTGAGCAGGTTACTGCTAAGCAAGTGCCGCTTGATAGCACCATTGATGACCCCTTCCATTATTTTACTGATGATCGAGAGTAGACTGATGAGCTGGTAATTGGCCGGGTTGGATTTGTCTTGCTTTTTGCGTACAGGACATACCTGGGCAATTTCCCACATAGCCGGGTAGATGCCAGTGTTATAGCTATACTGGAACTGCTTGGCTAGGGGTGCAGCAAGTTCTGGAGCACAAACCTTCAGTATTATTTCCAGAATGTCAGGGCCCATAGCCTTTGCAGTATCCAGTGCCTTCAGCCGTTTCTTGATATCACACGGAGTGAATCAAATTGGCTGAGGAGTGGCACCTGTGATGCTGGGGACCTCTGGAGGAGGCCAAGGTGGATCATCCACTTGGCACTTCTGGCTGAAGATTGTTGCGAATGCTTCAGCCTTATCTTTTGTACTGATGTGCTGGGCTCATCCATCATGGAGGATGGGGATACTTGTGGAGCTGCCACCTCCTCCTCCAGTGAGTTATTTCATTGTCCACCAGCATTCACGACAGGATGTGGCAGGACTGCAGAGCTTAGATCTGATCCGATGGTTATGGGATTGCTTAGCTCTGTCTACCACTTGCTTATGCAGTTTGGCATGCAAGTAGTCCTGTGTTGTAGCTTCACCAGGTTGAAACCTCATTTTTAGGTATGCCTGGTGCTGCTTCTAGCATGCCCTCCTGCAATCTTCATTGAACTGGGATTGATCCCCTGGCTTGATGGTAATGGTAGCTACGAACAGAGCTTGGATAGGTTGGGGTTATTTTCCTTAGAACAAAGACAGGTGACTTGATTGAGGTGTACAAAATGATGAAGGGAATAGATAGAGTGGACAGGATAAAATTGTTTCCCTTGGTGGAGAATTCTAGAACCAGGGGACATAGGTTCAAGATAAGTGGCAGAAGGTGTAGCGTGGACGTGAGGAAGAACTTTTTTTACGCATAGGGTTGTGGGTGTCTGGAATTCGCTGCCCAAGTTGGTGGTAGGGACAGAAACTCTAAACTCTTTTAAAAAGTACCTGGATCTGCACCGTAAGTGCTGTAAGCTGCAGGGCTATGGGCCGGGTGCAGGAAGGTGGGATTAGAAAGGGCACCATGGTGTCCTCGGGCTGGCATGCACAAGATGGGCTGAATGGCCTCCTTCTGTGCTGTAAATTTTCTATGGTAGAGTGGGGGATACGCCAGGTCATGAGGATACAGGTTGTGGTTGTATACAATTCTGCTGCTGCTGACGGCCCACAGCGCTTCACGGATGTCTAGTTTTGAGTTGCTAGATCTGTTCGAAATCTACCACATTTAGAACGGTGGTAGTGCCACACAACACGATGGAGGGTACCCTCAATGTGAAGGCAGGATTTCACCTCCACAATGACTATACGGTGGTCACTCCTACCGATACTTTTGTGGACAGATACATCTGCAGCAGACAGGTTGGTGAGGATGAGGTCAAGTACGTTTTTCCCTCTTGTTGGTTCCCTCTTAGCTGCTAGTCCGGGTCTGCAACATGTCATTTAGGATTCGGCCAGTTCGGTCAATAGTGGTGCTACTGAGCTACTCATGGTGATGGACATTGAAGTCCCCCATCCAGAGTACATTCTGTGCCCTTGCCACCTCAGTGCTTCCTCCAAGTGTTGTTCAACACGGAGGAGCACTGATTCATCAGCTAAGGGAGGGTGGTAATCAGCAGGAGGTTTCCTTGCCCATGTTTGACCTGACGCCATGAGGCTTCATGGGGTCCGAAGTCAATGTTGAGGACTCCCAGGGCAAGTCCCTCCTGACTGTATACCACTGTGCTGCCACCTCTGCTGGGCCTGTCCTGCCGGTGGGACAGGACATACCCAGAGATGTTGATGGTGGTGTCTGGGATATTATCTATAAGGTATGATTCTATGAGGAAGACTATGTCAGTCTATTGCTTGACTAGTCTGTGAGACAGCTCTCCCAATTTTGGCACTAGCCCCCAGACGTTAGTAAGGAGGGCTTTGCAGGGTCGACAGGGTTAAGAGTGCCATTGTCGTTTCCGGTGCCTAGGTCGATGCCAGGTTGTCCTTCCGATTTCATTCCTTTTTTGTGACTTTGTAGCAGTTTGATACAACTGAGTGGCTTGCTAGGCCACTTCAGAGGAAATTTAAGAGTCAATCACATTGCTGGAGTCACGTGTAGGCCAGACCAGGTGAGGATGATAGGTTTCCTTCCCTAAAGGGCATTAGTGAACCAGATGGGTTTTTTACAACAATCGATAATGGTTTCATGGTCATCATCAGGCTTTTAATTCTATATTTTTATTGAATTCAAATTCCACCATGTGCTGTGATGTGATTCGCAGCCAGGGGTCCCAAAGCATTACCCTGGGTCACTGGACTACTCGCCCAGTGACAATACCACTATGCCATTGCCTCCCCATTTTGAATATTACTATTTTAATTACAGTTACTGAATCTTATGATTGTATTACTTGTACTGTACAGGTAGTTATATAAAACATTGCATTCATCATACCATTCTAAAAATGTTGCGCTCTTAGCTACAAAAGTAAACTAAACATGTAAGGTGTTTACTAGATTTCTTTAGAAAACTTGACTCAGTAAAGGAAATTAACAACCTGAAATAGGTGGTCCAGAACAAGTTTTCATCGATCTCATGATGATGTGTTTCACAAAGAGTAATATTTCAATAAAACAATTTACCTGATGCCCACATTTTAAGCATAACCAGACAGTCGGATGGTCATCAGGTTCCTGTTTTTTCTCAGTTTTAGCATTCACTTTGCAGTCCTCACAAGCATTCCAACAGCGCTGATGCAATTGTTTCTTAATCTGGTTTAGGTTCAGTCCCTTACGAACATGTACACATTGTGGCTCTGCAATAAATGAGAAATGAAGCAACAAGTTGTTTAGGGCCTATGAATTTGGTATTGAATTTTGCATGGAATGTTATTGATTGCAATCCATATTTTGGTCTAAATTCAGATAGTGTAAAGGGAGGTTTAATTTCAACTGGTGCTTTATGCCTAATAGCAAATATATGATGTAAAATCTATGATGAACTTGTTCTTATATTAATTTGGAGTAATTCTATGCATTGGTAGAAAGTGAAAGCTGTGGTCCCTTACAGTTGGTGGCATAACTTATGGGTGTACCATTGTGTTGTACCTTGGAGGAGGACACAGACTGATACTAGCAAATTCCCACTGAGCTCTTAATCTTTGTTAGGTGCACTGACTATAAGGGAAATACTGTCCCACAAAGACAACAGAAATGGTTACTGGCCTGGATTTTGCAGTTATAATGAATGACAATGAAGCTGTCAGTGTTTGTCATTACAACTCAAACTGACAGCAACTCCTGGCATCCACACATATGTAGTTAAATCTGGAAATCTGGAGGTTGCTACCAGTTGCTACCTGCTTCTCCGCAGGGTGCACAGTCGAAGTCTCCACAGATGGAGGTCTTAAAAATCACTAGAATTGCGTGAACTTCACTTTATGCACCATGTGCTTTGCTGTAAAAATCCTTGAAAAAGTTATACCATGTTGAATGAGGTGTAACTGGGCTTTTAAACAGCGTACTGTGTCATAATTACAACTGAACATCATCACTGGACCTGAAAAACTGATTTCATATTTGTGGAATATCAAACTTCATTTTGAAAAAATATCCATAGACTTAAATTTCTTTTTAAAGTTCATGATATTTCAGTTTCTATCTTAATTCCATGTGCATATCCCAATCTTTAATTGTTCTCTGTAAAATGATTAAAATGTGAATGATGATCAGTGCTTTTGCTTCCTGGTTTGCTCTCTGAGAAATCTTCAATGTGATTGATTACTAAGCCTGCTTGACGCCATCACTTGTTGGATGCTAGAGCTGACGTTGAAATAAAATTAATGTCAAGAAAGGTGAAATCCACACCACAGTGATCGCTTCACTTTTGACTGGAAGAACTTGGCCGATATAGCTATTATCTTGTGTACCCCTTAGTGGTTGATTATAGCAACACTTAAATAGTATGAAAGCTGATCACCTGCTTACCTACTGAGGTTGGAGATGCAGAATGCGAATTGGAGGCAGAAATTTTAATGTAAAAACTGCACCACCTCACATTTTCACTACAATTTATTTTTTGCCATGATTTGGCAGGGACTAAAATACCTTTCCTATAACACAGATTAATGTCGGTGCCAGTCTTGGTTCAGGGGTAGCACTTTCACCTGAGTCACAAGGCTGTGGTTTCAAGCCCCAATCAAAAAAATTCAATACAAAATTTAGGCCAATAGTTCACTAAAGTACTGCGGGAATGCTGCACTGTCAGAAGTGGCATCTTGCGGATGAAACATTAGACCAATCTCCCTTTAGCCTGTTCAGGTGGACATAAAATATCCTACGTTATCTGAAGAGCAAGAGTGTTTTCCTAATACCCTGATCCCCAGTACGAAAACAGATTACCCGACCATTTATTTCATTGTGGGAACATGCTGTACGCAAATAGACATACGTATTTGCCTACTTTTGGGAACTTGCAAGTTCTTTATTGTTCTTGGTTTTTCTCTCTCCCTCCTGCTATAAAAGGCTAGACCAATCTAACGATAGAATTGAATCCAACTTTAATCCAAGAGCTTTTAACATGGAATATAGCTCCTGCCCTAATATAGCCATTTCTTGTGCCAAGTCCATCACTTGAACTAGCTGCCGACAGTGAGCCTTTACAGCTGATTTAAGGTTGTTGACCTACATCTGATAGCCCAGACTGATGGTCAGTGACTATCAATGAGAATTAAGCAGGTGAAGGACCGAACCATCGTCAGTATTTCTGCATGAGCACTTTCTGCGAGGAAACAGGAGGGGCAGACCCACAGCACCTCCCAGAAAGTCAGCGCTCCAGTGCAGCAACTCCACGCAGCAGTCTTGCATAGGTTTCTGATCGCAAAGAAAGGCACAACTTGAACAAATTCAATGCAAACAAAAAAGAAATACCAGCAATTTAGATACAAATCTATGAATTTCCTGCTGTTCTAAAAATCGACATTTCAATTCAGTGCTTGTTGTTTACAGGAAATTGACAATAATCCAGGATTTGTTACAGCAATTACTGATCAGTTTTAATTTATTCCTGACAGACAAACACTCCCTCGCAGCCTCTCTCCCAACCCTTGGTAGACAAGTATTCCCTTGTAGTCTCTCCCCACTTTGGTAATAAACACTCCCTCAGTCTCGCCCCCTCATCGGTAGAGAAATATATTCTCAGCCTCTCCCCACCTCATCACACAAACACTACCTCACAGCCTCTCTCCAGGGCAGGCAAACATTCCCTCTCAGCCTCTTCGCCCTGCCCCCTTGGCAGTCAAACACTCACTTGCAGCCTCTTTTCTGCATTCCCCACCCAGCAAACAAACATTCCCTCACAGCCTCTTTCCCCCTTGGCAGACAAACGCTCCCTCTAGTGTATTTTGGCAGGCCAGACTCTGGCCAGCAGGCTGTACATTGGGAAAGCCTGATCTACATTATCTGCCTCAACTGCTCCCTGTGGTAATCAACTCCACATCCTCACCACTCTCTGGAAGTTTCTTCTGAATTCCCCATTTTATTCCTTGGGGCTCTAGTTTTGCAATTCCCCACAAGTGGAAAAACTCTCTCTACATCTATTCTATAAAAACCTTTCATAATGTTAAAGACCTCTTTTAGGTTATCACTCAGCCTTTTTTTTTTAAATAACCTCTCAGTCCTGGTATCACCCTTGTAAATTTCTTTTGCACCCTCCCCATCCTTTTTAATAATATGAAAATGAGAACTACACACAGTACTTCCAGTTTGGTCTGAACAAAGTTCCATATAGGCTTCAGGACAATTTCTCTATCTCTCAATTCTATCCCTTCTAGAATTAGCTTTTGTACTCCCTAGTACTTGGTTTGCTTTTAATGGTCTTATTGACCTGTGCCAAAACTTTGTGATTTTCGTATTAATACTCGCAGATCCTTTAGCTCCTCTGCCCCATTTAGATTCTTATTTTCCAAGTAACGTGACTTCCTCCTTTCTTCATTCCAAAATGTAATACCCCATACTTAACGATACCACAGTTAGACAATGATGCGTCCATTCTGCCAATTTATGCCTTTTTGCAATTTGTTGCAGTTCTCTTAAGCATTAACTCACTTCCCCAATTTGGTTTCATCCACAAATCTAGAAATCTTTTGTTTAGAACTTTCTAAACTATCTAGGGATCTACCTATGTGATCAGCTGGATCATAATAGAAAAACTGAAGGGTAGTGCATTCTACTGATTGCTGAAACTGAGTGATATTGCATAAGGAATAAAATAATTATGTTGCCCTGTCTAATGCAGGACTTCCTGAGTACCTACCATGCTACATCTAGCTGTCCACCTATCACCCAACAGTAGACTTGTAGCATGGGGTCCTCAATTTGTTTTGAAACTAGTGTAGTCAATCAATCCATACATTTTGCTCTCCATGGTATTAATGAAAATAAACTATCAATTTCTTGAAGCTGCGACTATTTAAAGAACACTGAACACTTACAGCAAAATAAAGATTTTAACCAACAACAGCCCAAGGCCATTTGCTGTTTTCTTTTTCCCTCAATAAATTATTTTGATAGTTTTGACTGTTGATTTATTTGACCCTAATTTATTTGAGGCACAGCTCTCTGCACAAGAAAGATTTTTAAAAATCTTTAAAAAACTGAAATGAGCTCAAAGAATACACTTTTGTAGGAAAGATGCAGTTCATTGAATAGTACAACATAGAAGATACCATTCAGCCTATTGTGTCTATGCTGGCTCTTTCAAAGCATATCCAGTTAGTCCCACTTCTCATCACTTTACAATTGTTATCAAAGAAGCATTTCCTTACCAAAACTATCAGAGGTCTCATCGATCTGTGGAGAATTTTGTCTTTCCTTTTTCTTTCCCATTTCAATGTTGTCCCAATATTGTTCAATTATAGTGCCCACAAAAATAGAAAGGCAACTTCAAGATCAAGCATCTGGAAAACTGTGCACCTGAAGATGTTAAATAAAACCAATATGCAATCAAGTTGAAAAGAATTTCACAAAAGAATTACAACAAAATAACTATAAGATCCGCAGGAATAAAGACATGTTAAATATATCTGAATATTCAGCAAACAAAACTGACTTCTAAACACAAACCATCATGATCTCTTTCCCAACTCATTTATGTTATGTAGTATTATGTTCTAAACCTCACTACATTTACCATCCACTAGAGGGAAAGAATCTCTCCCCAGTTTCCTCACAAATTCACTCTGACCTCTGACCTCCCACCTCCCTCTCCTCTGTGTGTTAGCTGTGGCTCAGTGGTAGCACTCTTGCCTCCAAGTCAGAAGATTGTAGGTTCAAGTCCAACTCCACACACCTGAGCACAAAATCTATGCTGACACTTCTGTGTTGTACTGATTTGTGCAAAGGGAGGCCATTGAAGATCTTTTCGATGAGGTGTTAAACTAAGGTTCCATCTGCCCTTTCAAGTGGACGTAAAAGATTCCATGGCACTATTTCAAAGAATTGCAGGGAAGTTCTTCTGGTGTCCTGATCAATATTTAACTCTCAACCAATACAACTAAGGACAGATTATCAACACATTGCCATTTTGGGATCTTGCTGTGCAAATTGGGTGCTGTGTTTTCTTCAATAGAGGAAGGCGAAACTTCAAAAGCATTTAATTGCCTGTAATGCAATTTAGGACATTGAGGTTGTGCAGGTTGCTGTATAACCCAAGTCTTTCTTTTCTATCTCTAGTCCTCTGCCATTCCTGCTGCCGTTGATCTGCAAAATTGTTCCCTTCTCTCTGCCTTTGATGTTCATTCCTATCAAATTGCTCATCCCTTCTCATTTCTGGCATTCCCAGACGCCGTCTTTGGCTCCGTGAAGTCAGAGGACAGCAAACTTAAGCATACTTGGAACACAACTGGTTTAGTCATTCATCACCAGATCTGATTTAACTCTGCAACACAGCCACTACTCCATCCTTGAGAACAAGTAATAACAGAAAACTTATTTTCTCCATGGATTACATCCTCTTCAAAATACCTTTTCCCCAATTGTCTACTCACTCACTCAATACCAAATGTCTTCATCTGCAAGATTGAGAGTAGTTATGAAGTGGACCCTGCTGCTTCTTCCCCTAGCTTTGCATCCATTCTTGTCCTGATTCTCTGCTATTCTGCATTTTCTCTCCCAACACCACTTTGTCCACTGCCCTTTCCAAACATTTTTCTCTCGCCTCCCACTCCCTTGGTTCCATTCACTCGATTATCCCTCCAGGCCCATGCTGACTGATCATTAGTGGCTTCCTTTTCTCAGACACCACCCATCGCCTCTTCCAAACCATCATGCCAATCCTCAAAAAAAACCTCAACACACCCATCCTCTCCACAAACCACACCATCTGTAACATTTCCATCCTCCCCAACATCTTTGAACACCATCTCACCTAATTCCGTGTCCTGCCTAAGCTCCCTCTTAAAGTCCCTTCCCTTGGTTTTCTGCCATTCTTGCACCAGAGAACAGGCTGCAAGGTTGACAGCTCAATCTAGGCTGAAAGTACGATACAGTAATGGGCGAGTACTGTATTATTGTAGGTTCCATCCTACAGATTATATTGTAACCCGAGGTTTCATCTGCTTATTTAGCTTATGTGGATGATATCTGAAGAGCAGAAGGGAGCTCTTCCTGTGTTATGTCCAACATTCCTTCTTTACTGTCAAAGAAATTACTTGGTCATTCTTCTCATTTCTGCTGATGCTGGCTTGCTATCCCGTTTGCCCACATAATATTTACTGTATGATAAGGCAACTTTTTAGAAGTGTTCTTATTTCTATGATGCAAAATTGAATTTCTAACAGAACAGCCACAAACACACATCAGGAAACCCACTGTAACTGCACAACAACTTTTATTTATATAAGCGTCTAATAAAGTGGCAAAACATCCCAAGAGGTTTTGCAGGAGTATAATCAGACAAAAATTGACACCACTTCTAAGGAGACATTACGATAGTTGACCAAGCACATGGTCAAGGAGGAAGGAGGGGTGGAATGGTTTAGGAAGGGATTTCACAGCTTGGGGCCTAGATGGTTGAAATCAGGGGCCAGTATTGGAGAAGTGCAGAGGTCTGAGGGTTGGAGGGAGATTACTGAAAGAGGGAGGGGTGAAGCCATGGAGGATTTGAAAGCAAGGATGAATATTTTAAGATCATGGTGTTGTTCGACGGGCAGCCAATGCAAATCAGAGAACACAGCAGTGATGGGTGAACAGGACTTGGTGCAAGTTAGATATGGCAATAACTTGCATTCATATAGCACTTTTAACATAAAATGTCCTGCTGCACTTCACAGGAGCATTATAAGCAAAATTGGATACCAAGCCACATAAGGCAATATTTGGAAAGAAGGTCAAAAATTTGGTCAAAGAGGTAGGTTTTAAGGAGTGTCTTAAAGGAGAAAGGAGGTAGAGAGAGTTAGAGCCAGAGCTCTAGAGGTTTGGGCTTAGGTGGCTGGGGTGCACATGGACCTTTGCACTTGTCAACTACTGGCTCTATGTAGCAGGTCAAACATTCCCATGCACCAAAACATTTTAAGCACAGCTATCTTAAGGAAATGAGAAAGATCTCCTGGCTGAAAATAACCCACTCTGCACTTATTTCACAGATTGTGATCCATTAACTAACTGAATAAAACATCTATTCAATAAAAAGACCATGAACTTTCGCCGAGTCTTTCATTTTAATGAATAATCTTCCTTCATCTCTGTTGTGAACCACAAAAAAGGTCCAATAATTCACGTCCACAGCGCATCAATTATTATGATGCAAACACATGGAGCCAACACCACTGTTAGAAAAGAGCAGAATGGCTCACAGCTCATTGACAAAATCAAAAGGTTGGAGTGCCATTAAAATTAACACTCCTCTCAAATGAGCAGAAATGCTTTGAGCAAATGTAAACCAAAAGAAAATCATATAATGTTTATCTTTCCTTCCAAATTTGTTGGTGGTCATGCAATTTATACTTAAACAACAGCTTTAATTCATAAAAATATCGAAAGCACTCTACAAAAGGAGAAAAAAATGAGCAGGAATAAAGAGAGTTTGGGAAGGGATTACAGATAGGAAAAAGTTAAAGGAAATGTACACATTATCATAGCTCATTACATCTTTGGGATATCCCAAAACTCTTCATATCCAGTGAATTATGTTTGAATGGCAAGCATGCAAACAAATTAACTGCATTTCAAAACAGATAGGTTTTTGGGAAGATTTTTGCAGCTGGGGAGAGATGAAGAAAAGTAAAAGATTTAATAAGTGCAGGTCTGTGATGAATGAAGACTAAACAACAACGGAGTGGATGAGGCCAAGGGAGAGATGACTTGATACAAGAGTCAAGGGTTCAAACCAAGGTTGGAGAAAACTGCAGATGCCTCAGAGCAAGGCCACAGAAGAATTTATAGATGATTTTTAAATCAATGGATGGGAAGTAAGAGGAGGTTGGCAAGGACTGGGGTGGTAGGTGGGTGAGAGTCAAGAGTTCAGCCTCCATCCACTTGCCAAAAGACAACAACTGTCTATTCATAGTTCTGGTCAAACTGCTGCTATGTATATACCTGAAATAAAAACAGAAAATGCTACAAACATTCAGCAAGTCAAGGACTATCTGTGGTGAGAGTGAAACAAGAGTTAACAGACATTTCATGTTAAAGATATTTTAAGAGGTAGCTGTTCCCCCAGTATGGCCCTCATTCCCACTCCCTTAAGTCCAAGGGATGCAGAATTGAACAGATATGGCACTCAACTGCTTTAGTCATTCACCATCAGTGTTTTATGTAGTCCAGCCAGATCTAACAAATCATGCTCTCATCTGCCAGAACTGCTCACTATTCCAGGATGGAATGCAAAATAACCCACAGCCCCTTTTTTTCTACTGTGAACCATCTTCTTAAACCTCTCTCCCTCATCTCCTCCACATTCACCTCCAACAAGTGCAAGGAGTTCAAGGGCTTCTTTGAGACAATCAGGTCAGCTGCCTCTGCCCTCCATTTCCCTGCCCTAGCCCTGAACTTGCATCTTCCTCTAGTTTCTATCTCCACTTTTCGAGGCCATCTTGTCCACGAGACTTACCTCAACCCTATTCTCATTAATTTGCTGACCACTCACGTCCCTAAAAGGAAAATACTGCAGATGCTGGAAGTCTGAAATGAAAACAAAAAGACGTCCCTTGGTGACATAATCTGAAAACAGTACATAGTTTCCACATGTACACAGAAAACACCCAGCTTTACCTCATCACCATCGCTTCCAGCTCCTGCATTGTCTCTAAATTGTCACACTGCTTATATGACATCTATTACTGGATTAGCAAAAATTTTCTCCAAATAGATATTGGGAAGACCAAAGCCATTATCTTCTGTTTCTAATACAAATTCTGCTCCCTAGCCACCAATACCAAGCCTCTCTCTGGAAAATGTCCAAGGCTGGACCAGCCTGTTCTCAATCTTGGTGTCATATTCGACTCTAAAATGAGCTTTTGACCACATAGCCATCCCATCACTAAAACTGCTCATTTCCATCTTCGTAACATCCCCTAACCCCACAACTGCCTCAGCTCATCTGTTGCTAAAACCCTCATCCAAGGCTCCCTAATCCTTAGTCTCACTTTCCTCCTTTAAAATGCTCCTTATGACCTAAGTCTTTGACCAAGCTTTCTGCCCTAATATCTCGTATGGCTCAGTATCATATTTTGTTTTAAAACACTCCTGTGAAACACTTTGTGACTTGTATGTTAAAAGCGCTATATAAATACAAGTCGTTGTTGAGCTGGTCAGTCACTGACCTGAAACTTTGCTTCTCTCGATCTGCTGAGAGTTTCCTAATATTTTCTTTTTTTTTAAAAAAAGTTTCACATTTCCAGCTTTCACAGTATTTGGCTTGCTTGTGTGCACAGTTACCTGCATTTTGGATCTTAAAAGCACAATAATTCCTCCCCTCTACAAAACTCACTCATGGAAAATTTACAGGTGGAAATGAAAAAAAAACATCTATATTGTGAAAGGGGGAATAAGGTTATAAAATGGTGAAACAAAGAGGTCTGTGAATCATATGCATTAGGAATGAGTCACTGATGTTAGTTTGAACATGTAACTTACTGGGGACACCACTGGTGATTAAACACCACCCACAAATTGAGAGGGCAGTAATCCACCTTATGCCTTGATGATAAACCTGATGGTCAACATTACCACAAATCCTTTATAAACGCTTGCACAAGGCCAAATTGCCTGCAGATCGAAGACTTGGATGCCAAATACCGAGGGGCATGACATCCTCCTGTCCAGAGCCTAAACACTGGACTAAACTACTTACATTTATATAGCACCTTTAACAAAATAAACACCCCCAAAGCTCTTCACAGAAGCAAGATCAAAATTTGATACTGAACTACATAAGGAGATAAAAAGGGTAGGTGACCAAAAGCTTATTCTAAAAGGTTTGTTTTAATGAGTGTTTGAAAGGAGGAAAGCAAAGCAGAGAAACAGAGATGCTTAGCCAGGAAATTCCAGAGTTTGAGGCCCAGAAAACCGAAGGCATGGCCACTAATGCTGGAGCAATTAAAATAGGAGATGCCCAAGAATCCAGGGGATTATGGAGCTATGGGAGATTAGAGAGACAGGGAGGGGTGAGAACATGGGAGAGTTTTGAAACAAGGATGAGAATTTTAAAATCAAGGCATTGCTCGACTAAGAGCCAGTGCAAGTCAGGGAACTAAGGGGTGATAAATGAACTGGAATCAGTGCGCAGACATTTGGATGGCCTCAAATGCATGGAGGGTGTAAAACGGAAGGCCAGCCAGGAATGTGTTGAATTAGTCAAACCTGGAGGTAACGAAGGAACTGGTGAGAGTTACAGTAACAAATGGGCTGAATTTACAAATACATGAATAAATAAATTTAGTAAAATAAGCTAAACAGTAACGATCAAGATCTGATAAGGCCTACCTCACCTAGACACTCTAACTCCCAAGAGCTGACTGAGATACTCGCTCCCATTCCCTAGCCCTCTTACCGGCTGCTCTCTACCTCAGGGAACGGCTGCCGCGCGGTGCCTCCCGGTCACCAATGGCGTTTAGCATCACGCATGCGCAGTTAAACTGGGGAGACGGTGGCCGAGAAGTGGCGAAAGAGGCGCACCGACCAAGAGCCCCGTGGATGCTGCAAGTGGAAGACAAATGACAAGAAGCAGGTACGTGATAACATTGTATTCTGGTGTAATGTGTAATATTTTACCATAAAAATGGGACCTATAGGGTCATAGATAGTCAGTGACATTTTTATTTAATATTACCAGCCTTTCCTACTGAATTAGAGCAATTTTAACTTCTGTAAACAAATTGACATTTTTCACTCGTTTAAGCTTTTTCGGCTCTTTTAATCGTTGTTGTATTTATTTCCGAGTATAAATACTCCAAGATCCACATCTTTGTACAGTATCCTGACAGGCCAAACTTTGTTCCTCATTAAAGAATTTGAGAAGGATACGAGAGAGATTAAAGAAAATACAGCAGCCTAAGTAATGGCAGGGATATTGCTTGTAAGTGGTTATGACAGAGTTCACTATGTTAATTACATTATCACACGTGTTTATAAATTCGTTAAGCACTCTCTGAAGAAACTATTAGAAAATGGAAAACCTTTTGAATATCCAACTGAATGAAAGAATCTAACTGCAGAAGGAGCAGCAGCAACTTTTGACAGCATTCCCATCAGATTGGCTTTTGAAAGGTGGAATGGCTGAAGCAATTGACATATTTGACCTCATAAAACAGCACGACTAAGGCTTACCCTTAATTCTCTACTTTCCCAAGTGTAGAACAAATGTTCACTGCAGTTTAATATGAAATCAATCACTTTTAATTGCACAAGTATAACCTCCTTTCGGGAACAGGTCAGTTTGTGAGTTAGCCGAAAGTCTCTCCATTTGCCCAGAAAAAGTAGTTTAGCAACAGAAACCCAGAGTAACGCTTCTGATCTTACTAGCAGCCAACAACAAACTTATGTTTATATAACAAAATGTCCCAAGGTGCTTAACAAAAGCAATATCAATAAAAACATTTTTAAACAAAGGCACCAGAAATGTCAGGGCAGGTGACCAATGTCTGGTCAAAGAGACAGGTTTTAAGGAGCATCTTAAAGGAGGAGAGAGTGGTAGGGAGGCAGAGAGGCTTAGGTAGGGAATTTCAGAGTTAAGGGCCAAGGCAACTGAAAGCACAAGCCTCCTGTGGTGCAGCAATTAAAATCAGAGATGTACAAGGAGCCAGAATTGGAGGAGTACATATATCATAAAAGCAAGTGGAGCTGATGGAGGCCTCCAGAAGATATGGAAGTAACAAAAGCGTGGATGAGTGTTTCAGCAGGGTTGAAGTTGGGCAGTGTTGTGGAGCTGCAAGTAGGCAGTCTTGGTGATGAAGTGGAAATACATGAAAAACCTGAAATACACTCAGAGGTGATTCTGATAATATTGTCAGGATTAGACTGTAATAATAAGATGCTCAAACCACTTATGTCACTGTAACTAAGAGGGCTTTCTATGGCAGACTCAAATTTGTAACAATTGGGTAGAGACATCATTTGTTTTTGGTAGATGTTTGTAAAGTTTGAGCTGGAACTTTAGAACTGCTGCTGAGTTTTTAGATTTGTCTTCCAGGGGAAATAGCTTCACTGCTCCTACCCTATCATATCCCTTTATCATTTTAAACACTTGATTAAATTATCCATCAACTCTATAAGTGCAAGGGAATAGAAGCCACATTTATAAAATTTGGCCAAGTAATTGAAACCTTTAAGCCCTGGAATAATTCTGGTGATTCTGCACTGTAGTCTCTCCAAGACCTGAGGTTCTGTGCCCAAAACTGAATACAGTACTCACGATGGGTTTTGACCAAAGCTCTACAACCAAAGCATCACTTCCTTACTTATCAACTCTAACCCTTTTGAGATAAAGGCCAACATTGCATTATTCTTTGTGATTAACTTTTGTGTGTGTATTAGAATTTGGTGACTTTTGGATGCAGACACCTAAATCTTTTGGTCTTTGAAGCTTTGGATATTTATGGGTCTGGAGGCAAAGGAAAAAAAAACTTAAGTGGAGAAACATTATGACCATGGAAGCTAGAAATTAGATCAGTAATTATTTCATTTGCACCTGATACAGGTCATTTTAATGAATGAAGCTTGGGAACCTGCAAGTTGGTTAAATTGCCAGTTCGTTATATACAATGGGCTAGAATATGCTTCAGATGAGCCAATAATAGGCTGTAAATATAGTATTTTATTTTCTATAATTCCATCACCATTTACTTATGTGCATTCACCACCAGGAATGGTGACACCTGCATGCTTATTCTGCAGGAGAAGCTTTAGAGAATTTTCCCCCAGGACATGTAAAAATGCTATTTTAACAGTATCAGTTTTACATATTTGGCATCTGATATGCAGAATGTTAACTTTCTTTTCTTGTTAGGTTTTCTAACTGGGTTATTACACTTTTTGGAGCCATTCTTTGAAAAATGTCCAGCCCTGCTAATGCTGAGGCCCAGATGTCTGAGCTGGATCTTCTGCTCAGTATGTTTCCTAATGAGCTTCTAGTGGATGATCAGTTGGCTTTAGCAAATCTCAGTGACTATGCACAAGGCAAGATTCTGAACCCACCAGCTTCAAGACTGCAATTCACTGTACACCTCCAACTGGATGCTCCTAATGTCAGTACCGTATTAGAAATGTTTATATGTTGTACATCTTTTTGACTGTTTTGAATAATTGTACATGAAAAGTAATTTCCTTTCCTCCAATGGAATTACTTCTTTTGTTACAGGTAGTTTGTGCATTATCATGTGCCTTTCCTCCAAATTATCCAGCAGTGATACCAGCAATGTCAACAAGGTACAGTACATGCACTTATGGTAGATTTGTGCAATCGATTATTTTAAGAAAAAGTAGTCATCATTCGAATTAGCTGGTAGAAAAGAAACAATTTAAGCAAATCATATTCAAACTTTGTTGGTATAAGTAGAAATTGAATCTTCGGTTTCTAGTATCAAATGATTGTGTTTGCCATAATTCACATGACAAGAAGCTATTTTTGTGAGGAACAGTTAAAGTTTCACCATTTAATTTGTTTACTCGTTTCTCTGCTCTTCTCTAGTAACTTCCCATACCTTGGTTAAGCAAATGCCCTGCACTTTGTTGTTGCAAATATTGCTAAGAGGCAAGTGTAAGTGCATGTACTCTAGTACCTCAAATATTCAGGCTGACAGCATTGTTGAAAAATTCCAGTACAATGGCACCTTGAATATGCATGTGTTAGACTGAATTAAGAAGCAATAGCTATTGTACTGTTTGTGATAGAAAGGGAAATGTTGATGCTAAAGGTGAGTGGGATAGATTTAGAATTTTGTGCTTAATTCATGTAATTGGACATGGATATTGTCAATGTTCCAATAGCTGAAAGTCGATGTTTAACTCCTATTTTTCCTTAAAGGGTTGATCTCAGTAGAAAAGTAGTTTTGAAGAAAAGTCTGTAGTAAAAACAATCTGCATAGATCAGCGGTGAAGCTGGGACACTGGGTCCCATTAATATCAAAATGCTAAAACAAAAACAAAAATACCTGGAAAAACTCAGCAGGTCTGGCAGCATCTGTGGAGAGGAGCACAGTTAACGTTTCGAGTCCGAATGATCCTTCAACAGAACTGTTATTTGGACTCAATGTTAACTGTGCTCTCTGCGCAGATGCTGCCAGACCTGCTGAGTTTTTCCAGGTATTTTTGTTTTTGTGTTGGATTTCCAGCATCCGCAGTTTTTTGCTAATATCAAAATGCTGATGGCTGCTATTCCAAAAATTTCCGTAGATCTACCCTTTTGATTTCTATAGAGAACTTGCAGTTGTAGTTTTCCGTTATGTAGCGTAAATGGTTTCATCATCAGGGGAACCAGTAAAACTGAAATGAAAACTGAAAATTATGGGGAAAAAAATGGTTCTGTCAGCATCTGGAAGCCAAAAACATGGGTAAACATTTTGGATGCAATTCCATTATAAGTTTTGTTAATGTGCCTTTATCCAAAATGTTTATCCATCATTTGTCTTTCCAAATGTTGTTATACCTGCTGGGTATCAGCATTTTCTACACTTATGGAAGAAGTTCTTAATTTAAAAAGGAAGACAAATCTTTGGATTCTATTGAGTTGGAAGAATACATTCAGTTGATTTTTCTGAGTAGAAGTGCTGTATACAAGGTAACTCCTGTTTAAATTAACTGACATTCTGTTTTCCAGATCAGATGCGTTATACAGAACACAGCAGGCACAATTAAATATGGACCTTCATGAGTATCTAAGGAAAAACTGTTGTGGTGAGATGTGTGTGTTGAATGCAATTGAATGGATCAAAGCCCATGCAGCTACATACATGAGCAAAGAAACTATTCCAATTGAAAAGAGACAACCTGCTAACAGAACCAAAGATGTAATTTGTACTCGACTCTGGATCTACAGCCACCACATCTATAACAAAGAAAAGAGGAAAAATATTCTAGAGTGGGCAAAAGAGCTTTCACTTACTGGATTCAGTATGCCTGGCAAACCTGGAGTGATTTGCGTGGAAGGGCCACAGAGTGCATGTGAAGAGTACTGGACAAGGTTTGCCTTTGGTATATTTGGTACATACCATCAAGGAATGCAACAGAGCACAGGATAAAATATGAATTTATATTCATAGTTTTAATTATTAATTAATTTTTAACCATTTTGTAATTATTAAATTTGGCACTCCTGGGCCCCAAGAGATTTGCTTCTCCCTTCCACACCGCCCTGGTTTAGGTTGACTTATTTTCCCAGTGTGGACTCTATCCACTGTGGTGCCTTTGGTTTTTATTGAATTCACACAACATACAAATCATTGATATACCCTAGCCCTTGCATCTCTATCTCCTCTATGCCCTCTCCAAGGTCTCTCGACCCCATTCCCGCTGCTGACTACTCAACTTCCCCTCTTCGTCCCCGTTAGCCAATATTGTTAGTGGTTCTCTCTCCTCCTTAGGTATCGTCCCTCTCTCCTTTAAATGTACCATAATCACCATTCTTCTCAAAAAAACAATCTTTAACACAACTTTCCTTGTAAACTAATAACCCGTCGCCAACCTCCCTTTCCTCTAGAAAGCCCTCAGAACATGTTCTCACCTCCTAAATCCATGTCCATCTTTCCCTAAAACTCCGTGTTGAATCCCTCCAATCTGGTTTCTGTCCCTGCCACAGTCCTGAAATGGCTCCTATTACCGTCACAATGACATCCAATGCCACTGCAACAAGGATATACTATCCCTCATATTGCTTGTTGGTCTGTCTGCAGCCTTTGACACAGTCGACTGCATCATCCTCCTTCAGTGCCACTGTACTGTTGTCTAGCTGGGTTTGACTACTGACACTTGGTTCCATTATTATCTATCTAATCATAGATGGAGAATCATTCGCGAAGGCTTTTCTTCCTGCTCCTGCACCATTACCACTGGAACCTAAGGATCTATCCTTGGCCCTCTCCTATTTCTCATCTCCATATTGCCCAGTAACATCATCCAAAAGCACAGTTAATTTTCACATGTACGCTGATGACACTCAGCTCTACTTCACCACCACCTCTCTTGATTCCTCCATTCTTGATAAATGATCAGACTGCTTATCTGACATCCACTACTGGGCGAGCAGAAATTTCTTCCAATTAAATACTGGGAAGACTGAAGCCATTGTTTCTGGCCCCACTCCAAACTCCACAATCTTCTAATCCTTCTTCAGTACAGGGGGTGGTGCCAGAGGACTGGAGATTGTAAATGTCACACCCCTGTTCAAACAAAAATGGCTGAGGCATACATTTGTCAATAACAGGCCAAGTCAACCCAATGTCAGTGCTGGGAACATTTTAGAGACTAATCCAGGACAAAATTAATTGGCATTTGGAAGATTAGGGCTAATAATGAATCTCAACAAGGATTTGATAGAGGCAAATAGTGTTTGACTAACTTGACTGAGTTGAAGAGTGTAGTCCCTGATCTGAACTTTGATGCGTTCCCAGGATGATACGGCTAACACTGGGAATTAAGTGGTGTGGTATTATAGGCACAAATGCTCCAACCAAAATTGTAATATTATGTACCAACACACTGCACCATCTGTCCCAAATCCTTCTAACATATTTCCATCACCTTCCAGAGCAAAACGGTTGACCTGGAAGAGGATTCTAATCCGCCACAGAGAGGATGCTACTATGGACGTCACAAACATTGATGTGGTTGCTGCAATGCAAATGTTTCGCAAGTTTACAGACTTTGAAGAAAAAATATTTGATGTACATGGTACCAAGGGAAATCATATGGATCTGGGGCAGCTGTACCAATTCTTAAATGAAAGGGAATGTGGAGATATTTTTCAATTGTACTTTGGTGTTGAAGGAAAAACATCTTAAATTATTTATGTGTTCACATCATTGTTTATCAGTAACAGGAGAAAAGATTGTTTAAGTAAGCAATGAATTTCATACAATACAATATTACACTCCAGTATTCTATCCAGCCAAAGAAATTAGAAATCTAATTCGATTTTTTAAAAATCCTCGTTATAGAATCATAAAATGGTTACAGCAGAGAAGGCAACATTTGGTCCATCATGTTTGTGCTGGCTGTTAAATGAATAGCCTTAAAAAAATTTGATTTGTTCACCTAGGAACCTCAATCCTTCTGACTGTTTTTATGTTGCTTTTAGTTGTCTTGTATCAATTTAGTAATCTTCCGATTGTAATCTTTAGGCTCCTATGATCAGACATATCTAGTAATGATTAAAATAGATGTGTGGTTAATGAATCAATACCAGAGAAGTTAAATGTATTAAAGAACACTGAATGTGGTTCCTAACAAAAAAAAACCCATAAAAGCAAACAAACGAGTGAATTGTGACAATTCTCAATATCTTTTACCAGTCTTATCTTCAACTAAATGCCATTGAGGACAGTAATATTCTGACTGGTAATATTGGAAGAAAAGCAGTAATGATCATAGAAAAGCCCTTTAGTTTCATCAGTCAACACTTCTCCAGGTTATGAAGAAACTTGACATAATTATTCTATTTCAGAGTAACATTATGTTTTTATTTATCAACAAATCAATTTATGGACTATTTTTCAAAACCATTTGTAGAATCTATAAGTTAATAAACCATCATTGTATTTAAACAATGTTTGCATACGTACCTGAGCAGCCATAACCTTCAGGGCTACAGACCAAGAGCTGGAAAGTGGGATTAGGCTGGATAACTCTTTCGGCCAGTGAAGACAGGTTGGGCTGAATGACCTCCTGAAACATTAACTGTTAACATCCACAGATTTTTGCCTGACCTACTGAGCATTTCCAACATTTACTGTGCTGTAAAATTTTCTTTACTTAAATAGATATTTCTTGTAATAAAAGTGATACTGAATTAGCTTTTTTAGCATTCTCAAGAAGTGACTCTTTTTGGTAAACTTTGTTTCTTCTTTGCTCCCAACTGCCCCTCATACAAACCTTATGCTGACTGAACCCTGTCCTTGCTGCCCCGATCTATTGACACACCTCTCAAACCACGATCCTGAGCTTCCTGCCCCGAGATCTGTCAATCACGCCCCCCCACCCCCCCTTCAATCTTCCCCTCCCTCTCAATTGCCAGGCTGCAATTTTCCGCCCACGCCAACCCCAAATCTTTTTAAAGTGTCAGGGACAGCAGTCTCAACAGTCCCTGGCTACAGTCTTTTACTGCTGTCTTTCTCGCCGACTAAGGTCAATCTGGCAACCTGTCTGCTGCCAAATTGGAAACAGGATTTAAAAAATGATAATGAGGTCCTGCCGTTAAATTTATCAGGACCTCCACATCCCTGGGATTTCTGGGTTTCCCCCTCTGGTACTGTGCTCCCTGCTCTCATCATAAATGTCAGAGACCTTTATATTAGTAATACAAGGATTCTGGCAGGAAAGAGTTTGGGAGTCAAGATGTAATATTTTGTGTTGATGAGACTGCTGCTACTATAATCACCTGCTCATTTCAATTGCAATTATGCTAACAGTTCAAGCATATAGATGTGCCCTGTTTTCATTACAAAGAAAGGAAAGAGCAGCTCTCATTTACTGAAAATAGAATAAAAGAAACTAAAACATAAGTTTATTGAAGAGAAATATCCATTGGCAGATACCATTGATGTTTTACTCAGAGAATAAATAGAACCATTGTGAACTAGTCTCCTGAGATATTGGAAATTAGCCTTATTTTGAAATCTGTTTCATGGCTGAAGGGGTATAGGCCAGAGGATTTATGTTGGGGTTGGGACAGTGCAGAAGTACTGAATGGGATGCTCAGTTTTAAATAATTGACCTAGATTTAGAAACTCACTGTGAAGTGGTCAAATTTGCAGAACATACCAAACTAGGACAGAGAGTGGAATCTGAGATGGCAGCTCAGAAATTACAGAATGAGTTGGACAGAAATGTAAAATGGCAAATGAACCTTAATGTAAATGTAAAATGTTGCATGTAGGAAGAAAAATAAAGCACATTCTCCAGGAATGGTGTTGAAACAGTTAAAGTTAAAGCCAAAATATACTCAACATGAGTCATGAATATTAATGTGTATAACATTACTGGAAATTAATTTTTAAAATTCTGGTGGGGGTCTGTGTCTAGGTGTGTCTTAATTGGATTAAAGCCCGCTAGTCTGGGTGCTTTGATGTATAGTAATTTTGAGATGTCAATTGGGTCAGGAGAACAGTAAGGTAAAGTGTTCATTTGCATTTGTTGAATAAACCATTCAAGATTGAGGGTAAAATCTTGCACCGAGCTAGAAGAAGCCAAACAGCGTGTTTATTTTTTCAACTTACTAATAAAATTGGTGCTACGACAGAGGTTTTATTGTTAGAAGAGCAGAAGTTCAAAAGACCTAGTGATACAATGGGAAATTTACATTCAAAGAGAAAACTAAGTATATAAAGAAAGGAGTTTGCATATGTAAGATAGAGGCATTTATGACATAACCTGCCTGTACACTTCCAACCAACTTGCAAAGGAACCTCATTTGGAACTTGTAAGGTCAAATGTGCTTTGCCTGGTGTCTATTTAAAGTCTACGGGTTACTGTTGCCTTAGTGAAGATTTACCTTGGGGTGATTAATTTGAAGATTTGTTAAAATGTTATTATAGTAGTCATTTGTAGACATGTGTATGTGTTTAATTTGTTGTTAAATTGATAAATGTTTAATTTAGTTTTATATAAAAACCATGAGATTCAGTGGTCTTATTCATACTGAATTGAAAGTCTGCATCTCGAAATTACAAATTGCAAAAATGGATCATGACAGTTGTTTCAAGTTTCCCTCTGGGATTTGAACAACTCAGCCTTTACCATGGGCTGTGTCACAATAACACGCCCAACCAATGCAGAGCTGTACCCCTAATTTAAATGTTTAATTTTCCCACCAAAATGGCCAGTTGTGTACCTATACCTCCAGTGCCCAGAAGAAGAGATTCTGACCAGGCCTCTTTCAAAAATTCAATGCTTCATTTATTTTAAAACAAAACTTCTAACAAGTTGCAAGTACTGGTTAACACACAATTGTAATCTGGAAGTATAACTATCTCTCTCTTCCTAAAGAATTCCTCCAGCACACACACACACACACACAAAGGACAAACAGATAAGAGCCTCTCTGCAGAGATAGGCTTTGGAGGATGGGTGCTATAAAATAAAGGATAAAGTCCACAGGGTCTCTATGCGGTTGACCTGGAATTCTCTCCATCTGGTCCCGGCAGATGCCTGGAAGTTCTCACCAACTGATCTCAGCTTTGCAGGTCCAAATGCAGACTAGTTATACTCAGGTGAGGGTTCTCTGGCTACAGGTTGACAGCCATGCATAATTTTAGGCAAGGTAGAGAGAGGGAGCCAGTCAATGTGGCCTTCCTTCCTTGTTCTCCAACAAGCAGGTTTACAACTGAAGTTTTTTCCTCTCTCCCATGTGATTGCCTTTTTGTCTCCCAGCTTTTCATTAATTAAGTTCTTTACAATTCAACACAAACAAACAACTCCTTCTCAAGTACCATGTAGGTCAGATGATTTCTTGGTAGAGGCCTGCTTAATGACAGTTCGAAGGTGAATTTATGACCTTTTTAAAAAAAATCCCAGGTTAGCATCCAGATATCCAGATCATGCTAGGTTCTTCTATTTTGTAAAATAAAATTTCAATCTTGAGAGATATGGTTCTAATAATTGCAATAATGTTAGCTTTCTGCCTTTGAATTGTAATTCGGATCATAAACAGAAATGTTTGATAATCCTCAATCCTAAAATAGAGCGCAGTGATTTTTAAACTTAATAATGACCTTTGCAACATTGCCAAATTTGAACAATATAATAGACAACACCATCTAAGACCACTGGTATTTCTATCACCACATTCCTTACCCTACCTCTTTCAGTATCTTTCCCTAGAAAAAACTCTCCCTCGAGCTACTTACAAGTGCAAATTCTCACTCCTAAACATAAAAACTTTCACCCTCTATTTGTCACAATAGTTCTGCAGATGTTGATCCGTTCAGCCACTTGCTCCAGCTTTAATGACCCTTTCAGTAAAATCAGTTATTGTCTCCCATCCGGTCGTTTCCCCAGAATGAATGCCATCTTCGCTCCTTCAAGTCCAAGGGACATCAGCATATCTGACACGCAACAGTTTTTCATCCATTGCCAGATCTGCCATTGAGCTCTATCGGACCATATTCTCTGCCAAAACAAGTTACTACTCCAAGATCCTTCTGGAAAGAAATTTCCTTGGCTCCTTTTCTCCACTACAAAACATCTCCTTAAATCTTTTTACCCTCCCCTGCCACACACCTCCAACAGCCAGTGCAAAAAGCTCTTGACTTCTTTGCAACTAAGGCAGAGAATATATGTTCAGCTTCATCCATCCCTTTCCCATCATGCCAAGCTTCCCTCAAGTTTACCTGCATCCTGCCCTTAACCCTGAACTAATTTCTTTCCTACCTTCCCACATGCCATAACATCACCTGCCTCAGCCCATCTGCTGTTGAAACCATCATCCCCGTCTTTGTCATCGCTAGACTCAATTGTTATAATGCTCTCCCTGTCTGCTTCACATCCTCCACTCTCCATAAATTTCAACTCATCTAAATCCCTGAGATAAAAACAATCGTGCTTCCGATCGTGTCAGCTTGCTCCTGCCCCACGGAACTCATTTCTCGTTATCTTGACTCCCTTCTCTCTCCCCTTGTCCAGTCCCTTCCCACCTACATCCGTGATTCCTCTGACACCTTACGTCACATCAACAATTTCCAGTTCCCTGGTCCCAACCGCTTCCTCTTCACCATGGACGTCCAATCCCTCTACACCTCCATCCCCCACCAGGATGGTCTGAGGGCCCTTAGCTTCTTCCTCGAACAGAGGCCCGAACAATCCCAATCCACCATTACTCTCCTCCATCTGGCTGAATTTGTTCTCACTCTGAACAATTTCTCCTTAAACTCCTCTCACTTCCTCCAAATAAAAGGTGTGGCTATGGGTACCCACATGGGCCCCAGCTATGCCTGTCTCTTTATGGGGTATGTGGAAGATTTCTTGTTCCAGTCCTACTCTGGGCCCCTTCCACAACTCTTTCTCTGGTACATTGATGATTACTTCGGTGCTGCTTCATGCTCTCGTCAGGACTTGGAAAAATGTATTAATTTTGCTTCCAATCTCCACCCCTCCATCATTTTCACGTGGTCCATCTCTGACACTTCCCTTCCCTTCCTTGACCTCTCTGTTTCAATCTCTGGTGATAGACTGTCCACCATCCACCATTTCCGCCAACTCCAGCATGATGCCACCACCAAACACATCTTCCCTTCACCACCCACCCCCCCCCCCACCGCGGCATTCCGCAGGGATCATCCCCTCCGGGACACCCAGGTCCACTCCTCCATCACCCCCTACTCCTCAAGCCCCACCTATAGCACCTCCCCATGCCCACACAAAAGATGCAACACCTACCCCTTCACTACCTCTCTCCTCACCATCCAAGGGCCCAAACACTCCTTTCAGGTGAAGCTGCATTTCACTTGCATTTCCCACAACTTAGTCTACTGCATTCGTTGCTCCCAATGCGGTCTCCTCTACATTGGAGAGATCAAACATAAACTGGGCGATCGCTTTGCAGAACATCTGTGATCTGTCCGCAAGAATGACCCAAACCTCCCTGTCGCTTGCCATTTTAACACTCCACCCTGCTCTCTTGCCCACACATCTGTCCTTGGCTTGCTGCATTGTTCCAGTGGAGCCCAACACAAACTGGAGGAACAGCACCTCATCTTCTGACTAGGCACTTTACAACCTTCCGAACTGAATATTGAATTCAACAACTTTAGATCTTGAACTTCCTCCTCCATCCCCACCCCCTTTCTGTTTCTTCCCCCTTCCTTTTACTTTTTCCAATAATTTATATAGATTTTTCTTTTCCCACCTATTTCCATTATTTTTAAATATTTTCTGCCCCCCCAACCCCACTAGAGCTATACCTTGAGTGCTCTACCATCCATTCTTAATTAGCACATTCGTTTAGATAATATCACCAACTTCAACACCTTTGTGTTCTTTTGTTCTTTTGTCTGTGACATCTTTTGATTATCTGCTCCTATCACTGCTTGCTTGTCCCTACAACCACACCCCCCTCCATTTCTCTCCCCCCACCCAACACCCCCCCCCCACCTTAAACCAGCTTATATTTCACCCCTCTCCTTGGATTCACCTAGTTCTGTTGAAGGTGTTGAAGGGTCATGAGGACGCGAAACGTCAACTCTTTTCTTCTCCGCTGATGCTGCCAGACCTGCTCAGTTTTTCCAGGTAATTCTGTTTTTGTTTTTTCATCTAAATCCCTGTTGTCTATATCCTATCATGCACCAAGTTCGACTCACTCATTTCTTCCATTCTGGCTGACCAACATTGGTCTCCCAGTGCCTCAAATTGAAAACTCTTATCCTCATGTTTAAATCTCTTAGCTCCTTTCTATTTTTGTAAATTTCTCCAGTCTTACAAGCTTTCAAGAACTCTGCATTGCTCCAACTCTGCCCTCTTGTGCATCTTGAAATCTGATTGTCCAAACATTGGTGACCATGCCTTTGGCAAATGGGCACTGAACTCTGGAATCCAGAAGAAGCAAGAGTAGGAGTAGATCATATGGCCCATCGACCCTGTTCTGTCATTCCAAACGATCATGATTGATCTTGGGTTTCAACTCCACTTTTCTGCCTGTTCCCCATATCCCTTGATTCCCTGAGAGACCAAAACCCAGCATTAAATATATTCAGGGATGAAGCATCCACAGCCCTCTGGGGCAGAGAATTCCAAACTTTTCACAACCCTTTGAGTGAAGTAACTTCTCCCCATCTCAGTCCTAAATGATTGGCCCCTTATCCTAGAGAATGCCTCCTGCATTTTAGATTCCTTGACCAGTGTAAACAATCTCTCAGCATCTACCCTATCAACCCCCTTTAGGATCTTGTACAGTTGAATGTGATCACCTCTCATTCTTCTGACTCCAGAGAAAATAAACCCAATTTGTTAGCCTCCCACCATAGAACAATCTCATTATCCCAGGGACCAATTTAGTGAACCTTTGCTGTACCACTTCCAGTACAAGTATATCCTTTCTTACATGTGGAGACCAAAATTGCACACAATACTCCAGATATGGTCTCACCAAAACCCTGTACAACTGCAAATCTTCTTTATTCCTGTACTCTAATCCCCTTGCAATAAATGCCAACATGGCATTTGCCATCTGATTGCTTGCTGTACCTTCATGCTAACTTTGTTTCTTGAACTTGCATACCCAAGTCTCTTTGAATATCAACGCTTACAAGTTTCTTAGCTTTTAAAAAATATTCAGCTTTACCAAAGTGAATAACTTTACACTTCCCCAGATTATAATCCATCTGCCATCTTGTTGCCCACTCACTTAACCTGTCTGCATCTCTTTGCAGCCTCTCTATGTCTTCCCTACAGCTTAGCTTTTTACCTAGCTTTATATCATCAGAAAACTTGGATACATTGCTCTCCATCTCTTCATCTAATTCATTAATAGAGATTGTAAATAGCTGACCCTTGTGGTACTCTACTATTCACTACCTGCCAACTTGAAAATGTCCCATTTACGCCCACTATCTACTGCATTAACCAATCCTCTATCCACAATAATATATTACACCTAACTTCCATGCACCCTTATCTTGCCAATTAACCTTTTGTGTGGTGCCTTATTGAATGTATTTTGGAAATCGAGGAATTAAAACTCAAAACTTTAAAAAAATTCACCTTCCTTTCCTTTAATACCATACTTATAAACCTACCTTTAAGCTCGGAGGCATCCATCCTAATATCTCCAACCATTAAGACTTCATGATGAATTTTGCCTGATTTTGTTTCCAATACAGCACCTTGGGATTTTTTTCTCCATTGAAGGTGCTATATAATTGCAAATTGTTGAACTTATAATCTATATTTATATATATTTATATATATATTTATAAATTCATTGCTAAATTTGACCAAATGCTAAATCACAGTGGGATAATATGCTGGAAACTGCAGCAAAACAGTGACAAAAATTTAAATTCACTGGAGTGAAGTGCCACCTAGATTCCCCCAAGAAATACATTTTGCACCAAACAAGCTACTCCCCGCCATCAAACATGTCTAAATCCATCACTGCAAAAACGGAATGGTACTTTTTTTGGTGCATCAGTGCTTGCTCTGTTTGGGGTGTGACACACACGGCCACAAGGCACATCTCTCGGGGTTCCAAAACAAAAACAGACTTACCTGGAAAAACTCAGCAGGTCTGGCAGCATCAGCGGAGAAGAAAAGAGTTGAGGTTTTGAGCCCTCATGACCCTTCAACAGAACTGAGTGAATATTCGGAGAGGGATGAAATATAGGCAGGTTTAATGTGGGGGGTGGGTGGGGGAGAGAAGTGGGGGGGGTGTGGTTGTAGGGACAAGCAAGCAATGATAAGAGCAGATAATCAAAAGATGTCACAGACAGAAGAACAAAGGTGTTGAAGGTGGTGATATTATCTAAATGAATGTGATAATTAAGAATGGATGGCAGGACACTCAAGGTACAGCTCAAATGGGGGTGGGTTGGAAAGGCTAACAGGGCATAAAAGATATAGATTTAAAAATAATGGAAATAGGTGGGAAAAGACAAATCTATATAAATTATTGGAAAAAAACAAAAGGAAGGGGGAAGAAATGGAAAGGGGGTGGGGATGGAGGAGGGAGTTCAAGATCTAAAGTTGTTGAATTCAATATTCAGTCCGGAAGGTTGTAAAGTGCTTAGTCGGAAGATGAGGTGCTGTTCCTCCAGTTTGCGTTGGGCTTCACTGGAACAATGCAGCAAGCCAAGGACAGACATGTGGGCAAGAGAGCAGGGTGGAGTGTTAAAATGGCAAGCGACAGGGAGGTTTGGGCCTTTCTTGTAGACAGACCGCAGGTGTTCTGCAAAGTGGTCGCCCAGTTTACGTTTGGTTTCTCCAATGTAGAGGAGACCGCATTGGGAGCAACGAATGCAGTAGACTAAGTTAAGGGAAATGCAAGTGAAATGCTGCTTCACTTGAAAGGAGTGTTTGGACCCTTGGACGGTGAGGAGAGGGGAAGTGAAGGGGCAGGTGTTGCATCTTTTGCGTGGGCATGGGGAGGTGCCATAGGTGGGGGTTGAGGAGTAGGGGGTGATGGAGGAGTGGACCAGGGTGTCCCGAAGGGAATGATCCCTACGGAATGCCGCCGGGGGGGGGGTGAAGGGAAGATGTGTTTGGTGGTGGCATCATGCTGGAGTTGGCGGAAATGGTGGAGGATGATCTTTGAATGCGGAGGCTGGTGGGGTGATAAGTGAGGACAAGAGGGACCCTATCATGTTTCTTGGAGGGAGGAGAAGGCGTGAGGGCGGATGCATGGGAGATGGGCTGGACACGGTTGAGGGCCCTATCAACGACCGTGAGTGGAAAACCTCGATTAAGCAAGAAGGACATGTCAGAGGAACTGTTTTTGAAGGTAGCATCATCAGAACAGATGCGACGGAGGCGAAGGAACTGAGAGAATGGGATGGAGTCCTTACAGGAAGTGGGGTGTGAGGAGCTGTAGTCGAGGTAGCTGTGGGAGTCAATAGGCTTGTAATGGATATTGGTGGACAGTCTATCACCAGAAATTGAGACAGAGAGGTCAAGGAAGGGAAGGGAGGTGTCAGAGATGGACCATGTGAAAATGATGGAGGGGTGGAGACTGGAAGCAAAATTAATACATTTTTCCAGGTCCCAACAAGAGCATGAAGCAGCACCGAAGTAATCATCAATGTACCGGAGAAAGAGTTTGGGGAGGGCGGCCGGAGTAGGACTGGAATAAGGAATGTTCCACATAACCCATAAAGAGACAGGCATAGCTGGGGCCCATGCGGGTACCCATAGCCACACCTTTTATTTGGAGGAAGTGAGAGGAGTTAAAGGAGAAATTGTTCAGTGTGAGAACAAGTTCAGCCAGATGGAGGAGAGTAGTGGTGGTTGGGGATTGTTCGGGCCTCTGTTCGAGGAAGAAGCTAAGGGCCCTCGGACCATCCTGGTGGGGGATGGAGGTGGAGGGATTGGACGTCCATGGTGAAGAGGAAGCGGTTGGGGCCAGGGAACTGGAAATTGTTGATGTGACGTAAGGTGTCAGAGGAATCACGGATGTAGGTGGGAAGGGTCTGGACAAGGGGAGAGAGAAGGGAGTCAAGATAACGAAAAATGAGTTCCGTGGGGCAACTGCTTCATGCTCTCGTCTGTCGCTTGCCATTTTAACACTCCACCCTGCTCTCTTGCCCACATGCCCATCCTTGGCTTGCTGCATTGTTCCAGTGAAGCCCAACGCAAACTGGAGGAACAACACCTCATCTTCCGACTAGGCACTTTACAGCCTTCCGGACTGAATATTGAATTCAACAACTTTAGATCTTGAACTCCCTCCTCCATCCCCACCCCCTTTCTGTTTCTTCCCCGCTTCCTTTTGTTTTTTTCCAATAATTTATATAGATTTGTCTTTTCCCACCTATTTCCATTATTTTTAAATCTATATCTTTTATGCCCTGTTAGCCTTTCCACCCCACCCCCACTAGAGCTGTTCCTTGTGTCCTGCCATCCATTCTTAATTAGCACATTCGTTTAGATAATATCACCACCTTCAACACCTCTTTGTTCCTCTGTCCCTGACATCTTTTGATTATCTGCTCCTATCATTGCTTGCTTGTCCCTACAACCACACCGCCCCCCCCCCCCCCGCCCACTTAAACCAGCTTATATTTCATCCCTCTCCTAATATTCACTCAGTTCTGTTGAAGGGTCATGAGGGCTCGAAACGTCAACTCTTTTCCTCTCCGCTGATGCTGCCAGACCTGCTGAGTCTTTCCAGGTAATTCTATTTTTGTTTTGGATTTCCAGCATCCGCAGTTTTTTGTTTTTATTTTTTACTTCTTTCGGGGTTGTTGTTTCTGTCCGGTCGGTTTAAGAAGCGTGCACAGGGCGCACTTTCGCGCAGGCGCAGTGAGTGGGGAATGTGGAGTGTCATGGCTGTTTGAAAGTAACGGAAGTGCCGCGAGCTGAAGAGTGGGCACGCGATGGGTGGAAAAAACAAACAGCGAACCAAAGGCAATGTGCGGGTAAGGGACTGAATGTCATCAGTGGAGAGCGGCAGGCCCGAGGGGCAGGGGTACGTTGCTGTTCTGTACCAAGCTCCCTTGGAAAGGGAGCACTGCTCCCCTTGAAATCATACACGCATACACAAGAAGGCCACTCGGCCTATTGTGCTCTTGGAAGAAGCTATCCAATTGATCCCAACCAGCCACCTCCGTCCTTTCCATGTAACCCTGCCAAAAGTATTTCCTCTGTCACCCACACACATTAAGGTCCTCCTGTGTTTTAAAGATAGATCTTGCGAATCAATTTCACGATCTAAGGACGTTCCCAAAGTGCTTAACAGCCAATTGAGTACTTTTAAGAGCGGTCGCTGCTTTAATGAAGTAAACTTTACAGTCAATTTGTGCAGTAAGATCCCACAAATAGCCATGTGATAATGACCAGATAATATGTCTTAATGCTGATTGTTAAGGGATAAATATTGGCCAGGACTCCCCTGCTCTTTGTGTAAAGTACTGTGGAAGTGTTTACGTCCATCTCAGAGGGCAGACAGGGCCTCGGTTTAATGTCTCGCCTGAAAGATGGCACTTCTGACTTTGCGGCGTTCCCTCTGTATTGCGCTGAGTGTCGACCTAGTCTTTGTACTCAACGCACTGAAGCACCTTCTAATACTGCCATCTTCCACTCTCAAATTGGAAACACAGTTTTCAGAGGCTCTAGGAAGCTTTTCAACTGTGACCTTATTTTGCTGGGATGTAGACAGGCCTGGTTTGTGGACCATGTGCAATCCTTTTTACTTTTGAGCTAAACTGTCCTCATCTGGTGAGGGAAGACTGACTGGGGCCAGGTGTGGATCAGAGGTGTGATTTTTTTTATTATTGGGAAACTATTGAGGGTTTTGTTCTTGTGTTTAGAGAATTCCTGAGGTATCTGGGAGCACCACTGGAGTCATGAAAGCACAGTAGCCAATGTCACCATCCCATAGCTCAGTGAGTAACTGTACTGTTGGTGGTTTGTTGAGCTGTACAGAAGGGTTTGTGTTTGATCTAAGCTGATTTGGCTGATCACTAAATGATAACTGAGTTGGTGCTCCAATTGACTTTGCTGCCTCTTTGCTGGGGCTCCTGAAATTGTCCAGTATGAATGTCCAAAAAAAAACTTCTGGGCTTCAGAATCAGGGAGCAATAAGGAAGAAGTTAGCTGCTGCTGTGGAACTGTACCCCAGCAATATCTTTAGGAAAAGTGCAAAAAAAGAGTGTTGAAGAAATCAGGCTAGTGCCACTGCTAAATTCCAACCATATCAGTATCTTAAATGTTTCCCAAGCCTGTCTCATCCACATAAATGTATGATACAACATAAGTTACTTCATTTTATTGACACTGCTTGAATTCTGCTGAATGGTAGCATAGAAATAAAATTGGATACCTCTAGCACACTTGCTATGTACAGATCTTATGGGTATAGCACGCCTTACCAAAAAGTAGCAGTGAAAGAATATAGTGTCCTTTGTTTTTTAGTATTCCTGCTCTCTGCCCTGAAACTTTCCACGTTGTCTATATCTCATTGTAGCTGCAATTGTTCCCTGTAGATTCACTTACCACTCCTGAAACAGAGAAGTTTTCTGGATGCTAACACTCATGCTGGATAATTCAAACTTTCTTCAGCACTGCAGTCCATTCATTTGTAGATGTTTTTTGTTACAATTTCTCACTTTATCTCGAGGGTACAAGCCTTCAGCTTAGTCATAGCCCTCCCTTTTTCTGTTCTCCTGAGACATTGTAGCCTGCATTTTAAAAATCGCAGAAGTCGAAGGCTGCGTTTGTCTAAATGCTTCTAAGGCTTGGTGCCACCATCCCAAACATTTAAACTTCTTGTAAGTCAGTGCTATGCAAATGCAAGTTGTTGTTCTGATGCAACATTTTTTAAAATGTTCCCCAGCAGTTGCAATGAGTTGAAATCAAACATGTTGCAGGCTTAGTTTGGCTCCTAAGGGGGTTTGCATAAAACTAATTTGATTTGCTTCGTTTTCTTTTGCAGCCATCCAGCAGTGGTAAAGCAGCTGAGCTGCTGGCTAAAGACAAGGGAGCAGTTCCAGGCTTTCTTGGTTTTGGAGCCAGCCAGAATGAATTGGGTTATGTCCCTGCACACCAAGGCTTAGAAGAAGTGGATAATTTGGTGGATGCTGACTTCCGAATGGTTCTGCGCAAAATGTCAAAGAGAGACGCAACCACAAAATTAAAAGTATGTTTTACGATTGTTACGACTGGGTGAGGAAGAGTGAATTACCTCCCCATTTTCAGCCCCCTCGGTTGGTCGCAACAAAGGTTTTTTAAATTTCTTTTTCCCATAGATGGCTTTTCCAATCCAAATATATTTACTTTTTAATAAGCAGCCAATCAAACCAAGAGTCAAAGAGTAAGTTTATTAGTTGCTAAACCTGGCAAAACATAAACAAAGACATGATGACACACGCAAGCACGCAGATCTCAGAAGTAGGAAAAGTTAGAGTCCAAATAAAAGTTAAAAGAACGTATTATTAAGTCCTTTGCTTGTCCCTGAGGCATTGATTATTGAACCTTGCGGCCATTTGAAGTTAGCTGGTTTCCTTTAAAATCTAGGAGTTGAATTGAAGTTTAGGTAACTGCACCTTGCTGAAGTCAATTTTCGCTTGAGAGAGAGAGATTCCTTACTGCTCCCTTCATCAGTGTTTCCAGATTACTTTGGTTGTTCCCTCTGTGTCTGGCTTAGCAAAATGTGTTCTTAAACCTCCAGTCTGTATATTCCAAGAGGAATTTGATTAACATGCCTTGTAGTCATTGTTGTCGAACAAGTAATCATATTTTGATCTTTCATCTCATAAACGTTTGACACATTTCAGGATAGTAGAAACCAATAAGAGATGAAGTTATTTCACCCTCCACAATGGGTTTTGGGTGTCTATTGGGTGTATCTGGCTGGTCAGTGGTTCCGAATGTCTTGGCAGAATTACAATTGATTAAATTCCCTCTATTTGCATTTTTAATGCCTTCCTTTTCAAGAGTCCCTGTTTGAAGTGGACCTTGACACCCACCCACCCCCTTGCCTAAGGTGTGAAATTCCATGTAACATGTCAGGGCAGATCTACAGTGGAATCCACATAGGAACTTCCTAGAAACTTACAGCATCAGCTGACTGGTGGTAGCCATTTTTGTTCAATACCTTGTATTTTTTTTTACAAAACAGGTCCCCTTTAAACAGTTCAATATGTTTTTGGTTAGCTGGTGAAGTTGTAGGCAGATCTTGCTTGGTCACAATTTCCCATTGTCTTGACACTATTATCTTCTGCAGAAGTTCATTTTTCCACAGGTTCCTGTATAAGCCATTCCCAGGGGGTATCACATTGTAAACCCACACAGTACAATTCTCTTTACAACTGTATGTCAATGACACGAGGAGGAAGAGATGCAGTTGCCGTTTCTGACATTTTTTTCCCCAGCTCCTATTTATTAGGAGAGTAGGCCACTGTAGCTTAGACAGTTATGTGTCTGTTTTTTATGTCACTGCTTGAGTGATATGGACAAAAATCACTAGTTGGCTAATTTTTATCACATCCCTTGTTGCAGAAGTATTTGCCAAAGCAGGTGTTCTGGAATCCAAACTCTAGCCTTTTGGTTGAGAATTCATGGTTGTAATGATGTAGTTATGCTAAGAGATTTCAAAACATTTTCATTTATCTTCAGTTTTTTATGTATCTTAATATCTTTTTAACAGGTGGTAATAGTGTTTTGTAACAATGGTTAACATTTTAAATGACCAATACTTTTTATGAAACTGAAATAGAAAATAATCTTTGAGATACAATTTAAGTACTTGTATTGACAAATGCCTGAATTACAAATAAAATGTCATTTTCTTGTAAACTATTTTCAATAAATAATGTGAACAATATGCATATCGTGCCCGATATTAAATTATGAATATTCAGAGTGATGAATTCTGATTAACTAAGCATTATATTGATTAACTAAACATATTTTCTAATATTGTTGAAGCTTCCCAATCTTACAATGCCTATCACAGTTAGATTTACTGGTCACAAACGCTGCGGAGTTGGTGCATCTTCATGGAGCTAACAAAAGAGGGATATAATTATTTTGGATATTTCCTTATGTGATTGATGAATCTAATTATATGACCCTCTTCCCTCCCATCCCCCCACAAAAAAAAGCCTTGGTGGGGGTTGGGGGGGAATCACATTAGTGCAACCCCATGATGAATACTGTACTAATAGCAAGTTAAATCAATGGTACTGATTAAAATGGAGAAGAAACAACGGTAAATCTAAACAAATGGTTCAGCAATAATAATACCATAAGTTTCAGAGAATTGATGAAACCCTGTGATTGAAGGTGGCCTGCCTCTGATTTTAATCTTAACTATTCTAAATTACAAGCTGCAGTAAGTCTTGCTGTATGTTACTGCTTATAGGAGTTTATTTAGGCTTAATTTTATACACCTACCATACAAGACAGAAGGAAGCCACTCAGTTCATCCTGCCTATGGCGATGTAAGTTTATTTGAGGAAAAATTATTTATTATTCCAGCGTAGAGAATTTTGAGGTTTTACTGATGTAGACTATTCTGGGGCCATAAGTGAAATCCAAATGTCAACGGAGAGACACACAGCTAAAGTGAAAAGATCTTTGCCATTGTTGTAGAAGTGATATAAAATGAAAATCAATTTGATAAATGTTTTGTAAATTTTGAATAATTTTGTTATAAATGCAGAACTTTACAAGACGGTCCTGTTTTAAATAGTCTCCCTTAAATTAAGGTGAAACAGAATGCTCTGAATAGGGAGGATCGTGACTATAAACCTCTGCCCGGAGACAGGCCCATGTGATCTGGTTGTCATGGGAAAAAATCCCAAACCAAAACCTATTGAAAATTAAGTGATTGTTTTCAAACCTTGATACAAAAAAGTACAGCTGCTTTTTGAGATACAGAGACACCTAGAGAGAAAATGCAGCTGCTGTGAAGAGCACAGAAAGACTGTGTTAAACGCAAAATACTGCGGATGCTGGAAATCCAAAATGAAAACAGAAAATGCTGGAAAAAATCAACTGGCATCTGAGGAGAGAAAGACAGAGTTAATGAGTTCTGGTTTTACTTCTCTTTAGATCTGAAGAAGAGTCATATAGACTTGAAACATTAACTCTGTCTTTCTCGCCACAGATGCTGTTAGACCTGCTGAGTTTTTTCCAGCATTTTCTGTTACTGTGTTTGTGTTGGTAGCCAAGCAGGATGCTGGTGAGAGCTGGTCCTCTGTTCAAAAAGACAGAACAAACTGGACTTTTTGGAGATTTAAGAAGCAAGGAGTCTCCAAGGTGGGCCTTGCTGGAAGTTGGTTTATTCAGATGGAGTGGATGATTTTTAAAGAACACTGGGAGTTTCAAACTGGCGTGAAAGGGAGAAGTGAGCCTGCTGGATAGCTGTGTGTAAATTGGGACTGGACCTTGTAGTGCTTTTTATCTGCCAGAAGTTTGGTGAACAGCAAAAGGAGTTGTAACATGTATCTCAATTGTGTTAGTTAGTTAATGTGAAAGTATCTTTTCTTTGGTTTGGTGTATTAGTTGACTATTAAGCATTGTTTGATTTACGTTGATTTTAGTTTTTGTTACAGCAAAAACCTTAAAACGTGAAATCTTGTCTTTCGGTTTATTTCCCTCAGTTGCTGGGAAATTCATTTTTTAAAATAAGTGTTGGTCTCTGCAGGGATTGTAAAAAATTGGGGACCTTTGCAGGATCGAAACCCAGAGGCTGTAAAATGGATACGCTGGAATTTTCCAAAGATTAAGCAAACACAGTTTCACATTTTACTTTTGCTGTATTCAGTGAAAAGTCAACATGGCTACTTCTATTTGTCAGGAAATTGAAGACCTGTCTGTTGGTGCTTTGCACCAGTTAACGAAGGTCAATTTGAAGGCGCTGTCAGAGGAATTTTGAGTCGGGCTGAAAAGGCAGAGACTATTGAAGTATTGACTTGAACCTTGAAGAGGAAAATGGTGATCCTGATAGCACTAAAGTTGAGTTACTAGACTTTGATCAAAAATAAAACAACTGGAATTGGAGCCAGAAATGCAAAATCTTGAAAAAGAAAGGGAAAAATAAAAACTAGAATTAGAATTCCAAAGAGCAAGAGAAAAGGAAATGTTTGAATTTCAAAAATAAAGGGAAGGGAGGAAACTTGAACCAGGTAGAGAAAAGCTCGATTGCATGAACAGGGTGTGCCAGTAAACTGGAGGATGACTCAGATTTAAGTCCTGGTCCTGATTTGGGAAGGAATATACATTTAGTGCCTAAATTCAGCGAGGAAGGAGTTGAAATGTGTTTCATCATTTGAAATTGTGACAAAACTGCAATAGCCAGGTAACGTTGGGCTTCTTACTGCAGAGTTTGTTCATAGGGAAGGCTTTGGAGGTGTACTCATCTGTCAGATGAACAATCTGGTGACTATGATATGGGGAAAACTGCTGTTCTGAATGCCAATGAGTTGGTGCCAAAGACTTACAGGCAGAAATTTTGAAATTTAAGGAAGAAACAGTCAGATTTCTGTACAATTCGCTAGAGAAAAGGAATTGGTGTTTGATAGGTGGTATAGGTCAATGAAGGTCGAACAAGCCTTTGAAAACCTTAGAGAGGTGATGCTAATTGAAAAATTTAAAAGTAGTGTCCCTTTGAGAATAGGGTCCTAGCTGGAAGACATGAAGTCCCAATGATAAGGGAGGCTGCAGTAATGGCAGATGACTGAGTTGTCTCACAAGCATTTTTGTAACAAGCCTTTGTTTGTAAACTCACACAAAGAAACTGGAGAGATAAGAGATCTGACCTTGACAAGAAATCTGATTATAGTGGCGAAAATGGGCCAGGACCCTCATTAAAGTCGTAAGAGGAACAGTCCAGAAGTTAATATTGATTCACGGCTACCAAAATGTTATCTTTGTCATTTAAAAAAAAAAAGGACTTTTGAAGGATGAATGTTGGAAATTAAAAAGTAAAACTGTAGCATTTGTAAGATTGCACTTGGACCTCCAGAAGGTATTGTCCCAGTAGGTAAAGATGATGACAAACCTGTGGGTTCTCCTGCATTCACTACTAAGGTGGGACAGAGTAAATAAAATTGTGGAACTTTTCTGCTTTCTGTCCTCATTCTTGATCATAAGAAGATCATAAGAAATAGGAGTAGAAGTAGGCCATTAGGCCTCTCGCGCCTTCGTTACCACTCAATAAGATCTGATTGTGGCCTTAGCTTCGGTTTCCTGTCTCCCGACCCCCCACCCCTTCCATAGGGAGTCAATCCCTCGTTGATCAATAATCTACCTCAGCCTGTATATATTCAATGACCCAGCCTCCACTGCTCTCGGGAAGAGAATTCCAAAGTCTGAGAGAAGAAATTTCACCTCATCTCCATCTTATTTTTAAACTGTTCTCCCTAGTTCTAGACTCCCCACAAAGGAAAACATCCTCCCTCCATCCACCCTGTCAAATCCCCTCTGAATCTTGTTTCAATAAGGTCACCTCTCATGCTTCTAACCTCCAGCGAGAATAGGCCTAACCTACTCGACCTTTCCTCAAGACAACTCCTTCATCTCAGAAATCAGCAGTTCTCTGAACTGTTTCTAATGCAATTCTATTGCTCCTTAAGTAAAGAGGTGAAAACTGTACGCAGTACTCTAGGTGCAATCTCACTGTACAGCTGTAGCAAAACTACCATACTTTTATACTCCATTCCCCTTTAAATAAAGGCCAATATTCCATTTGCCTTCCCAATCACTTGCTGTGCCAGCAAAGTAGCTTTTTGTGATCCATGTACCAGGACACCCAGATCCTTCTATACCCTCGGGACCTGGACTGTGCTGGATTTCGGATTTTCTCAGATTTTGGACATGGGACCTGAACTCAATCAGAAGTGCGGAGAGAATCCCTGATTCTACCCCATTTATGGAACAGCTTTGTGTCCAGAGATTAGGGAGGGCAGGCATGGAGTGCTGCAATGGACTTGGATCCTTCGTGTATACAACTCTTGCTGATTCCACCCTCTGGGATCGGCCCGAAAGTGGCTGCATTTATAAAATTGATGGATTTAACTGAATATCAAAAATGTCCAGTTTTCAGACTTCGGATTCTGGATATTGTAGCTGCATTCTGTTTTTCTATTCTTCGTGCCAAAGTAGATGAGCTCACATTTTCCAATTGTTATTCTTAGAGATATGGAATCAACACAGTCATTGAAATTGGCAGGTGATGGGAATTTCCCTCCCAAAAATTCACTAAATAAAAGCTACTTGTTAGAAATTGTTTAGCCATTCCTTTGTATAGATTTAAAATGTGGCTTAATTTCTGGTCATGTAATTGTAGGGGTTCATAATTTTCCTATTGCTGGTATGGGTATAGATTTTCTATTAGAAAATGACGAGGCTGGGTATAAAGTATTGCCACCTCCAGTGGCTTTGAAAAACCCATTGAACTGTGGAAAATGAATTTGTACAAGAAAAGTCAGGAAAGATTAAAAAATCCATAACTTCCTGTAACCCTGCTGCAAAAATAACTTTTGACTAAAGATGTGTCCAAAGAGTCAGAAACTCAGCCTACTAATCTTAAAAGGACATCTGAGCATCAGGCTGAAAAGAGTGAGTTAATGATGGTAGGAGACAAGCTAAAGTGGCCTGAATTAAAAATAAAGGAAAAACTTGAGCAAGGTGTGGCAAAGCATAGCAACAGTACTCAAAGCTAATGATGAAACAAAGGAAAGGAAGGAGGTATGAAGATGTATCCATTTCCTTAAGTACTTCTCGGACTGGGAGAACTCCTTTTTCTATTAATTGAATATTGCCATGGGATCTTTTAGGTCTACCTTTAAAAAAGGTAATGGAGTTATGACCTTGAACTCAATTGGTTGGGAATTCAAAACTGAGGAAATTATGCCTCACTTTGCCAGATCCCTTATGAAATATTACATTCAGTTTTGGGTACCAAACCTCAAAAGATGTAAAAAAAAAAAAGTGCTGGAAATATTCAGCAGGTCAGGCAGCATCTGGGGAGAGAGAAGCTATTAACATTTCAGGTCGAACTGGGAAAAGTTAGAAATTTAATAGGTTTTAAGAGAGTGAAAGGTGGAGGGTGGAGAAAGAACAAAAGGGAAATTCTGTGATCGGGTAGAAGACAGGAGAGATTAAATGAGTTTGTGGTGCTGGGCCAAAGTGAGTGGCAATGGTAAAAGTAAAGAAACAAAAGATGTGTATAGAAGAGTTGCAACTGGCAGAATGTTGAATAGCTGCCTGCCTTCCGTAAGCAAAAACGAGTGAATCTGAAACCTGCAAAGAGAAAGGAAACAAAATGGGGGAAAACATTACAGTCTGAAATTGTTGAACTCAACTTTGGGCCTGGGAGGCTGTAAAGTGCCTAATCAAAAGATGAGATCCTGTTCCTTAAGCTTACATTGAACTTCATTGGAACATTGCAGGAGACCAAGGACAGAGAGAGGTCAGTGTGAGAGCAAGGTGAAGAATTAAAATGACAGGCAACCAAAAGCTCAGGATCCTGCCTGCAGACTGAATGGAGGTGTTCTGCAAAGTGGTTCATCCACTTTGTGTTGGTCTCCCTAATATAGATCATGAGCAAAGAATACAGTATACTGAATTGAAAGAAGTACAGTATAGGTAAATTGCTGTTTCACTTAGGAGTGTTTAGGGTCTTGGACGGTGAGGGGGGAACGAGGTAAAACAACAGATGTTCCATCTCCTGAGTTTGCATGGAAAGGGGAAGGGATGGTTGAGCTGATTTAAGGAGTAGAGCAAGGTGTCTGCATGCTGAAAGGGGAGATGAGGGAAAGATGGGTTTGATGGTAGCATCATGCTGGAGATGGCAGAAATGGAAATGAATAAGGAGGATAAGTGGGGGGAAGGTGAGCACAAGAGAAACCATATCATTGATTTGGAAACTGGGGGGAGGGGTGAGAGTAGAAATGTGTGAAATGGAACAGATATGGTTAAGGATGCTGTCAGTCATGATGGAGAGGTATCCTTGGTTGAAGTAAGAGGAAGACATAAGCACTGATATGGAAAGTTGCATCATCAGAACAGATGAGACAAAGAAACTGGGAGAATGGAATGGAGTCCTTACAGGAAGCAGGGTCTAAGGAAGTGCAGTCGAGGTAGTCGTGGAAGTCAGTGAGCTTGGGCTTATTGTGAATGTTTGTTGATAGCTTATCACCAGAAATGGAGACAGAGAAATCGAGGAAGGGAAAGGCAGAGTTAGAGATGGACCATGTGAAGGTGAAAGGAGGGTGGAAATTGGAAACAAAATTCATGAAATTTTCCATTTCAGGGCGAGAGCAGGAAATGGCAATGATACCATCATTAATATATTGGAAAAAAGAGTTGAGGGAGGGGAGCCTGAGTAGGACTAAAACAAGGAATGTGCCACATATCCCACAATAAGGCAGTTATAGTTAGAACCCATACAGCATCTCATAGCATCAGGTTTTATTTGGAGGAAGTGAGTAAAATTAAAGGAGAACTTACTTCCTGTCTATCACAGATCTTCCATCTTGTTTCTTTTCCAGCGCCCTGCCCCCAACTTTTTGCTTGCTGAAATTTTAACTTTTTCCAGTTTTGCTGAAAGGTCTTCGACCTGAAATATTACCTGCTTTTCACTTCACAGATTCAGTTTGACTTGCTGGGCATTTTCTGTTTTTATTTCAGATTTTCAGCATCTGCAGCATTTTACCTTTGTCTCACAGAATCACAGAATTATTACAGCACCGAAGGAGGCCTATCGGTCTACGATGTCTGTATTGGCTCTCTGAATGAGCCATGCACCTAGTGCAAGATTTATTGGCCTTGAAAAATGTACAGCGCAGATTCAGCAAAATATTAACCGGATGTAAAAGACTAAATTGTGAGGACAGGTTGATCAAATTGAGGGCCTTGAACTCACGACTATCTGGCATGGAGGCAAGCATGCTATTATCAAGTCAAGCTGCTGCAGGCAGGGATCAAACTTGCTGCCTTTTTGATTGGCATGATTGCATACATTCATGAATTACAGGTTGATGGCATTTTGCCCCCTTACATGTCAAACCAATTAAGATGAACTGCTGGACTCCTCTACCAGCTAACATTGATTTTTGTGTATGACTTTTATCAAGCTCCATATGGCTTAGATTTGACTATGTGGTGGCACTCTTGCTTCTAAATCAGACAATTGTGGGTTCAACCTGTTCTTTAGACACTTGAGCACATAATAATCTAGATACTGAGGGAATGATGCACTGTCTAAAATACTATCTTTCAGATGAGATATTAAATTGAAGTCTTGTCTGCTGACTTAGTTGGATGTAAAAGACCGCATTGCACCATTAGAGGACAAAAGGAGGCATCTTCTTTCTATTCCCTGGAAAACACTTATTCTTCAATCTACAGCACTTGTAAAGCACAGATTATCTGGCTCCTTATTTCATTGCTGTTTTTGAGGATCCTGCTATGTGCAAATTGACAGCCATGTTTTCCAACATTATAAAGGTGGCTACATTTTAAAAAGCACTTTATCATCTGAAGTTCTGTGTCTTGAGGTTGTGAAAGATACTCATTAATGTAAGATCTTTCTATTTTAATTAAATTGCCTATTTTGTGATATCTTTTATTCAGTTGAGTTTTGAGTGGTACAACAATTCTATATTTACCTTTCTGGTTTAAGTTGCCTTGTAGTGCATCAGATATGGAATAATTAAGTAATTGTAAATTAAGCTTTTTTTTCAAGCTGTTCTAGATTATTAATTACCCATCATTTAAAAAACACAGCGTATTCTAACGTTCAATTAACAGTTAAGTGTGAAATCATATTTGATAGAAAACCTATTGCATAGAATAATCTGTGAAATTATAAAGTCCTTTTTTTCAGTGTGGTGTGGGTTTGATTTTTCTACTGCTTGAATTACTTGTTAAACATTCACTGTTTCTTCTAAGGCTGTACAAGAGTTTGGGACAATGTGCAAAGAGAAACACCCTGAGAATATAAAAGGAGTTCTTCCCTATTGGTCAAGGATTTACTGCAAAATTTCTTTGGTAAGCTTCTGTGTACTCATTATTGCCCTAAATTTTAAACTGAATGCATGCAAGCAAATAAGTGAAATCTACAGTGCCTAGAACCGAGACATTGGTCCAATATTTACAGGGAGGTAGAGAGGGTATGGTAACACAAGGAAACCTGACAGAGCCAGGGATGCAGAGTTCCTTTTGCATTTTAACAGCAGTATATCATTATATATTTTTTTTACTTCCATTTCCCAATCAACAGTAATCAAATTGGCTGTTGAGTAGGAAAACCAGCAGGTGGCTGCAGCTCTTGGGACCCTTGGGGACAGTTCCTGACAATTGGTAGGGAAGAGGGAGTGAGTGATTGGATTGGGGAAGGTGGGGAGGAGGAAGGCCATTTCGGGAGGGAGGATGTGTGAGGTTGGGACGTGGGGGGTAGTTTGGTGGAGAGAGAGGCTACTATTAGCAGCAGTGAAGCCAAAGACTTCCTCGAGGGTCCTGCTCCTCTTGACCCATAAATGGCCTTCAGTTTGAAGCTCCCACCTTCCCTTTGCTACACTGAGAACCCAGGTGGCAACAGTTAAATTGGCTTGCATTGTACTGTGGGAGCCTGAAAGTGCTGTGACTTTCCATAGTGAGATGCTCACTCAACACGAAATCTGCTGCTGTAAGAACTGACAAAGGATGCTTAGACAGCCAGGTTGGGGATACGTTCCCCATTTTAAAACTTTCAATCACCACCCCCTCCGTTCTGCAGCCTGTCGTTAGTGGGGGAGGGGGAGAGTGGAGTACCGTTAATATTGTGGTCATTGAGTCTACAAATCAAACCAGAATAATTTTTTCATGAAAGCAACACCAGTAATGCCTGATATTATCACAGTTCACATCCTGCGTGAAAAGGAGCATAGTGTTGTAATCCCAATTTAAGAACATTTATAACCACATGTTTCCTCATTACAAACCTTTTACTCGCATATTACATTCCTCAATACTTTTTATATTTAACTGTAGTTATTGTTGTCATCAGCTGTCCCTCGATCCAAGGATGACATCTACTCAGGGTTGTGAGTTTTTACCATGGGTCTTCATGTGACTGAACAGGTTCTAGTTTCCTTCTGGTCACTTGGGTGGTCTTGTGTGTCAGGATTCCACAATATAACTATTTCTCTTCATAAACCTTTATTTAATGTTACATAGTTACAAAAGCAGAAGCTGTAAAATTTTTCAATTTTTAATGTGGACCAAAACTTCAGATGATCCATTTTGAGTTTTCAAAGTTTATTCTTCACAATTCTGTTGAAGTCTCTTGGGTACAAATGTTTGTATCTGTAATAAATCTGTTTTTAAAAATGATTCCAGCCTTCATCAGATTTAATTTATTGGAAAAGAGTCTTCTTAATTTTATTCTTTTGAGCTTTTTTGGTGTGACCTTTTAACCACATGTTTTTAGTGTCCGCATGTTTGACTCTCTCTCTTCTGGTCTAAATGCATTTTTTTCAGCTGACATCCTCTCCCTTTTTTCCTGCAAGCAACCATGCACCAGCTGTAGCCAGAAGTGCAGACAGTTGATTTGTTTTTAAGCTTCCACCAATATTACTATCAATTGCAGCAGCATTCTGTGTTTCAATATTCACTTCTGCACAATGGCATGCTTAAACGTCAGTCGCCTTTCAGTAAACTTAAAAGCTACCACTGTCCTAGATAGAATACTTCAAAACTAAAGTGTATTGAAAATCTCTTTTCCATATTCTGTATTGTATTTTTGAAAGTGTGTGTGTGTGTGTGTGTGTCTGTGCGCTTTGTTTGTTTACATCCGTCAAACATTCTCCAAGCTGGTGACTCCAAGCTGGTGATTTCTTTTCTTAATTTGCTGCTAGTGAGAACATAGCAAGTAGGTAATCTTGGCTGTATCCTGGCACTTCTCCTTTTATCATATGATTTTATAATACAGTTATAAATGACAGCACAGAAGAAGGCTGTTTGTTCTATTATGGCCCTTCCTGTAGTCTTTTATATTTGGTTTTTAAGTACTTGATTCAGTAACATTATGTATTATCGATTGTGCCTCAATAGTCACTTTTAATAATGCATTTTGTGTTCTAATAACTCTGAAAAATAATCTTTTCACTTCCCCTTTCATACTTCTTGTGATAACACTCTGGTTGTGCCCTTTTGTATCATTTGACTTGTGTACAAATTCACCTGGAAGGGATTTTAGTTTATTTTTTTATTAATATAAGGTCAGGTTATTTAATGATGGATTAAATTCCAGAGTAATACATGCCAGTTAAGATGCTGTTTAGGTTGCAATCCTGGTAGAAACCAGATGAAACCGCAACCATGTGAGTACTCTCCCATGTCCTGTTAGTTTTGAGATAGGTATTGTTGAACAGTTCACACCCTGTTGCTAAAATTGGCTTTCGTTCATTATGCCTGGCACAGGGACTCAGCAGAATAGTTATTATTTTTGGCCTGACAGAAAGGAGATTTAACTTAAGGTTGGAACTTTAATTGACATCTGAGGGCCAATCCTCATCAAGTCCTGGAGGAATTGAGCTAATCTGGATCAGGAACTAGAGATCTGACTCTCTGATTAACTGGAGCTTGTAGGAAAAAAAGTTAGTTCATGGAAAACATGAAATGGATGTATCTCATTGGTGTTATGTTCATTCACCTATTTAATGTAAAATGAACCAGTTCATGATTGGCCTTAGCTCATTAAAGAGCTTTTCAGTCTATCTTCTGAAAAGGGAAGAGAATGCAAGTTCCAGTGAAAGAGCGATCATAGTCAACAATGCACAGAAAAAGGGATCTATTATTATGATCCCAATGCCATATTTATATTTAACTAGGGCAGGAAAGGTGTTCTCCAGATCGTGGGGAGCATGAGGTTTGGTGATGGGAGTGACCAGTGATGTTGAATTGCTACTGATTTGTTAACCAATGGAAACAAACCTGTCAGTATTTACATTCTCAAAACACTTCACATTTGTGATAACTTCTAATAAAGTTTCCCTTCAAAGTTCTCTGATCCAGTGAAAAGAAGTCCAAATTTCCATGCCTTTCCTAATGAGTATAATCTTGCATTCTTGGTACATTTTTGAAAATCTTCACCATACCTTTTCCATGGTTGTAATATCTTTTATTTAATAATATGCCTATGAATTGTATTACAACATTACATTCTTTTATATTCAATGCCCTACACATAAAACCAAGGATCCATTATTGGCATTTAAACTTTTAAATGTGAAATCAATCCCAAGCCAGTTGGTGAAGTATGAAACCAGACACTAAAGCTTTACTTGCTAATAGATTTTTTCACAAGAATGCAGCATAACATATACCTGCTTCCTACTTACTAACCCAGTGCCCCAGCAGTTTCTTTTTATTCTCTTTCAGTACTGATTTAACAAATGAACAAATTAACTGATTGAAAAAATCAATTAAACCAATCGATAGCCCCTGAAAGGGCATGAAAACAAGAACAGAATTTTAAAGGAACGTTATATAATTAAATGAAAATGTTGTTTTGGGGGCTAGTTTCTCTCAATAAGTGCTCTTAAGCACTTTATTAAACAATGCCCTCCACTTGTATATCTTAATGATATAGATCTTTAATGTTAATGGTATTTGATCTTTCTGCACTTCTGTAAGAATTATAACTGTCACAGTTAAGACCCCTTTGAAATTGATACTGTCTGCTAAAGGCAATTTTGCTTAAAAGCCGAAATTTTCAACGTTTACTATGCATTCCACATTTGCTAAATTCTAGTGGAAAGATCCCTTGGATTGCAATGTCTGCCAACTTGTCATGATGCAAAGGATTGGTCTAGCAACATATTGAATCAAAGTGTGGTAGATCAGCAGTTATATTCGTACAGAATGTCAATCTTGGCTCAGAGATTTGCTGCTTTCTAAAAGCATGGCAAAACCTTTTGCTGTTCTGGCACATCTCTTGGTGATTGATTCAAGCAAGTAATCTGGTTGTCCTTTCAGTAGGTCTATTGCATAAAGTGGAGAGGCCCAAATTGGGGGAGCGAAAGATTGAGGCAGATAGAATGCAGGGTCATCTAGTATAACTTTATAGTTTTTGATTACTTCATAATTTTTTTTAAAACTTAAATTTATTCCCATTAATTTTCTCCCTCCCCATTTTCTACTCCTTACTATTGTTCCATTGGTCTCTGTCATCCTTTAGTACTTCCCTTAAGTAGAAGTTCTTAACGTGAACCTGAATACTAGATGTATTCAATCTCTGGGATAACTTGGCTCAGCCTAATCCTGACAGTCACAATGTATTTGCAGAGATATACCTGGATAGTGATCAAAAGTGGAAATCTTAGGTGATTTCTCCCCTACCTAATTCAGGGCTGCTGAGACCAATTATACTGCTTCCATTGAGCTCAGGTGATTCCACACAAACTAATGTTTGTACCTGGGATGCTCCTGTTTTGGGTTCAGTTACCTATTAAATAAACTTGCTGACCTATTGAGAGGGGTGCTGGGAAGGACATAATGTTAAAGGAATAGCCACCACACCTATTAACATTTTTATATTTTCAGTTTGGTTAGTGAAGTGAGGTTGAAACTTTTTATAATATCCATATGTGGTGAATATATGTTACTAGTTAGATAATGCATAAGGCACAGAAGAAAAAACATCCACCTTTTATTGCTTACTGCCAACGTTTATTCATTTTTTTTGTCAGAAATGTCGGAGAAATCTTGAAACTTGGTGATGGCAATTTCTGTTTGTTGTTAATTCCCCACCCCTGCTCCAGGACCATGACCGTCGAGTTCGAGAAGCAGTACAGCAGGCATTTGAATCTCTCATCCTTCAAGTGAAGCGGAACTTAGCACCTTATTTGAAGACCATTATGGGGCACTGGCTTATTGCTCAGTGTGATACCTACAATCCGGCAGCCTCAGCAGCAAAAGTAGCATTTCAAGTTGCTTTTCCATTAAATAAACAACCAGAGGCTGTTGCTTTTTGTAAAGAAGAAATAATGAATGTAAGTTTTAAACAAAACTTTGTCACTGGTATTTCTTGTTAGATTTTTCATGCCGACCTTTTCAGAATTTTATAAAATGTTGTGTTATTGACAGTTTGATATGGTTCCTATATTTTAGCCAGCTTTATAAGATGCATTATTGTGCAATACATTTTCTGGGCAGCCAAAAACTTCCATGGCTCAATGAATTTCTTATTTTGTTATATAAAGTTGTCATAAATTGTCAGATATAACCCTTCACCAACTATTTATACTCGTTGCTCATTTTCACTTGCCCCGTGATGCATCTTCTATGAACAAATCCATAATTGTAGCACAACCAACCCAACTATTAAACAAATGCCTAGCATTTGTCTCTTTAACCCAACCCAAAATGTCAGTTAACCACAAAATTAGATCCAGAACATTCAACTGATGCGGGGCTGGTGGAGAGAGGGGAGTTGGGAGAATCAGCCCTGGATCGTCCAGTGATGTAGCACACTGCTTTTAACTTCTGGCACCTGTGTTTCAATCCAGCACACACTGGGATGAAAGTCTCCTTGCTCTATTGGCTGGAAAGATCTTGTGCAAAGTACGTTTTGAGTATTGACAACTAAGGTCCTTGTTGGTGTGAGATCACAAATCAGCTCTAAATGATGAATCTTTGGGAGATCATAAAGGAAAAATTGAAAACATCACTTGAATGTAGCAGAGAGTATTCTAATGTGGTTAGGCTAATGGCATATTTTTATGGCACTGAGAACATTTCCCTGCATTTAAATAGGCTGTAACTTAACTGAAAACAATTGATGCTGACATATTGCAAAAATTAGGAAAAGTACTATGCCCTAGCACTGACCTAATACCCTTTATGGAAATCTTAAATATTTTCAGATCTACTGATTTATTTCCATGCTCCTACTGTGTACAAAAATTTAATTTAATTTTGTTTTTTATACCAAACTGTTTCTCTCCAATTTCACTTCTGGTTAACTTTAAATGTCCAACAAAAAGATGTGAAAACATTTGATTCCAGTGCCATCTATTGGAATAATTATATGTTACAGCTGAATAGTGATTGACAACAAGCCATTAACAACTTGTATTTGTTTAGTACCTCTAACATAGAAAAACATCCCAAGGCACTTCAGAGATGTAATTAACTTAGACAAAAATGGATGCTGAGACAAAGAGAGAGGTTAAGTTTTCTGTTTCCTCTTCACTCAATGCAACACATGCTCTGTTTATTAACTAAGAATTATGATTGTTCATTTAGGAGGTCTATATTAGTAGTCTATACTTGTTAATTGATAATTTAAACCAATTGTTTTTCCTCCTTGTGTTGAGAAAAATGTCTCCTCTCCATTTGGTACATGACAGAGATCTGAACTTCTATGTGAGGAACTGCAAGAGCAAACTTGTATTTATTAATTTTACAGCAGTGACCTATGCGCCGCTGAAGTACCTATTAAACTACTTTCAAATGGAAAACGGAATTCAATTCTTTTTACACCTTTACATTATTATGTGGTTACTAGCTGCAAATGTTGAGCCCAGCAATATAAAAGAGGCTAATTAAGATGTATAGAAATCTTTGCTATATTGGATGCATTCGATTCAACTGTCTATCCATGTAATTCCTCCAAGCTTATTCTCTCATTGCTGTTGGCAGGGCATGATATTTCAGAATAAAAATGCAAAGGAGAGTGGTCTAGTCTTTTAAGCACAGTTTTTCAGTGTATGTGCATTTTCGTATTTGTAAAAATCAATTCAAATGTATTTGCAGTAAAGTAAAATAAATATATAGTTGTTCAGCTTAGTTTCTAAGACATGTTGTATTCCAGCAACAAATCCAGTGTTGATGTGCTGTGAAACTGTACGCTAGTTACTTTCGATGCACAATGTAGTTTGTAATTAAAACTGTAATTTTTCTGTTTCACAGATTCTATTTGATTACATCATGAAGGAAAGTCCAGAGACCCTCAGTGATCCACAGTAGGTTATTTGGCTTGCAGTCAATTTATTAAAAAAAGTTATGGAATTTAGCAGTAATGATATTAAACATGCATTCATATATAAGCAGTCTCCCAGGTGCATCACATTCTATTATTGTGATTTAGAAACACACCCTGAGCATAATTCGTGTTATTTTTGTTTAAGCAGCTGCTCCACTTATAGTAAAATATTAAGTCGTCATATGCAAATATTGCTGTAGAACTGTTGTTGGGATACACATCAGAATAACTTAGGTACCACCCAACTCATATTTTACCCAAATGGTTTAACTGTGATTGTAATACATCAGTGTGAACCTGCATTTGTATTTTCTATAGACAAGCCCAATACAGTATTAGAGTGTAGTCCGCAGTGCTCCACTGTAGTGAAACCTGGATATCCAATGTTAGACAGGAGAAAAGGCTGAATGGTTTCCACTTTCACTGCCTCAGGACAAGGTCACATCTGAGAGATTCTGGAGTGTGCTGATTGCATCAGCATACACTCATTACTAAGCCAACAACTTCTGCGCTGACCCAGCCACGTTCATCTGATGAATGGTGGCCATATACTCAAAGACCTTACATACGGTGAACTGGCCACTGCATCACAACCTACTGGACATTCATACCTCTGCCAGAAGGGTACATGCAAGTGAGATATGAAGATGGCAGACATTGACACATATAATTGGGAGATGTCGCTGATAGTCATGACCTCTGGAGGCTGACTGTTTAGAGGGACACTGGAAGAGGAGAGGCAACGTGGAAAGTTCAGCTGGCCAAAAAGAGACCCCAGAGAAAATGGAGGCCAGCAAGTTCTGCATCGCCTTGGGCCACAGTCTTCATCTGCAGCAAATGTGGCAGAGACTGCTATGTGAGAGTGGGCCTCCTGAGCCACACCAAGGCACAAACCATCATCTCATGAGACTGAAGGCTGCCAAAGAAAGTGTAGTGACATATCTATGCAATAATATTTTTCAGCTGTGAGTTTTTTGTTTAAATATTCTAGTACTGATGGGATGGGTTTATATATTTAAATGGGTTGGAGACTTCAATGTGCATCAGTAAGAGTGCACCACTCCTGACCAAGTTGGCTGATATCTGGACATATCTGTCAGATTGGGCCTGTGGCAGGTGGCTTGGGAACCAACAAGGGGAACTAGACCTGGACCTCACCAATCTACCTGTCGCAAATGCTGTCCATGGCAGCATAGATAGGAGTGATCACCGCACAGACCTTGTTTAGATACGGCCCCATCTTCACACTGACCATTGTGTTATATGGCACTACCACTGTGTTAAATGGGATAGATTCAGAACAGATAAAGCAGCTCAAAACTGTGCATCCACAAGACGCTATGGGTCATTCACAACAGCAGAATTGTATCCAACCGCAATCTGTAACTTCTTGGCCTGGCATATCCCTCACTCTACCATTACCATCAAGCCAAGGGGTCAACTCTGGCTCAATGAAGAGTCCAAGGAGGGTATGCCAGGAGCAGCACCAGGCATGCCTAAAAATGAGGTGTCAACCTGGTGAAGCTACAACATGGGGCTACTTGCATGCCAAACAGTGGAAGTAGCATGCAATATAAGCAACCCCACAACCAACAGATCAGATCAAAGCTCTGCAGTCCTGCCACATTCAGCTGTGAATGGCGTGGACAATTAAACAACTAGTAGGAGAAGGAACCTGCTTCAATATCCCAGTACTAAATGATGGGGGGGCCCAGCGTATCAGTGCAAAAGACAAGGCAGAAGCATTTGCAGCCAACTTCAGCTAGAAGTGGATAGTCCATCTTGGCCTCCTCCTGAAGTCCCTCGTGTCACAGATTCCAAACTTCAGCCAACTCAATTCACTCCACGTAATATAAAGGAACGGCTGAAGGTAATGGATATTGCAAAGGCTATGGGCAATAATACTGAACACTTGTGCTCCAGAACTAGCCACACTCCTAGCCAAGCTGTTCCAGTACAGCTACTACACTGGCATCTACCCAAAAATTTGGAAAATTGCCCAGCTAGTTTCTGTTCACAGAAAGTGGGACAAATCCAATCCAGCCAGTTATCACCTTGTCAGTCTAATCTCAATGATCAGCAAAGTGAACATTTCATCAACATTCAAAGGCGTCAACAATAGTGCTATCAAGCAGCATTTGTACAACAATAACCTGCTCACTTTTGCTCAATTTGGGCTCCACCAAGGCCATACAGCTTCCGATCTCATTACAATTTAGGTCAAAACATGGACATAGGAGCTGAATCCCAGACATGAGATGAGAATGACTGCTCTTGACATCAAAGCAGCATTTGATGAATGTGGCATCAAGGAGCTCTGGCAAAACTGAAGTTAATGGAAATGAAGGGGAAACTCTCCACTGGTTGGAGTTTACAGTTAGCACAAAAGACGATGGCTGTGGTTGTTGGAGGCTAATCATCTCAGTCTTAGGATATCACTGTACGAGTTCCTCAGGATAGTGTCCTAGGCTCAACCGTCTTCAGCTGTTTCACCAATGACTTTCCCTCCATTGTAAGATCAGAAGTGGGGATGTTCGCTGATGATTGTTCAGTACCATTTGCAACTCCTAGGATACTGAAGCAGTCCGTGTCCATATGCAGCAAGACCTAGACAATATTCAGGCTTGGGCTGATGTTTGGCATGAACATTACTTGCCACTTAAATGCCAGGCAATGAGCATCTCCAACAAGAGAGAATCTAAGCATCCCTCCTGACGTTCAATAGTATTAGCATCATTGAGTCACCCACTATCAACGTCCTGGGGGTTACTACTGATATCATGATGTTGGAGGTGATATGTGCCAGGCGAAGCAAATCAAGGGAAAGTTGGCCATGCTATCACAATGGTTTTGCAATTTGTATTTATTACGAAAAGATTTGTGCACTGAATTCAGAAGCAATGAGTCCACAAACACCTTTAGAGATTTAAAAAATTAAATTAAAGCATATATTAACAAAATAAAAGAACTCAAGCACAAACATAAGATTACAGTAACTTGATATTATAACAAATCCCAAAATTCCCAGTTAACCTGACTCCCAACTACACACACACTTTAAGGCAACAGTCCAAAATAGAATTTAAATTTAGATAGGCAATCCAGCAAGGTTACCACAGTACGCACTTGACGGTGGAATTCTCAAGGCTTTAAACATAACTTTAGTTACTGGACACAGACCTCCAAAAGTGGCTAGAGGCTTTTCACCAAGGCTGCTTTAAACAATGTACCTGTCAAGATGTTACATGGCCACCCCCTACGTGGCCTTCCATCCTTCATTATACATGTTTCTCTCTCTTTTTAATGTATAAAATCCCATTGTTCTACATGTCTTTGGAAATTTATTTTTCCCATAACATAATTTTCCATGTCAATAAGGCCTCTTTCTTTTTGGGAAAAATAAATATAATAACCTTGCCCTATTTATCTTGTTATTTTTAAACAGCCTATCATACCGTTGAAAATCAAACAACCCCTCCACTTATCTAAAAATGCTAATTCCATTCACACCTTATCTTTGGAACTCTCATCCGAGCTTATCCATTTCTATTTCGAAAGTCTGCTTTACACCTAACTCTTTTGATAATTTCAACCTTGCAGTCTATCTGATTCTAATTTAATTAAATCAGTCACACAGAAAGAATGATCCACACACTCACCCATAAGCCTACAATAATATTATGAAAAACATTATAGTTTCATGACACTGACCAGAAACTGAACTAGACTAGCCATAAAAATACTGTAGCCATAGCAGCAGGTCAGAGGCTCGGAATTCTGAGGCAAGTAACTCACCCCTGACCTCCCAAAGCCTATTCACCATCTACAAGGCATAAGGCAGGAGTGTGATGAGATATTTTCCACATGACTGGACGAATATGGTTCAACAATATTTAAGAAGCTCGACACCATCCAGGACAAATCAGCCCACTTGATTGGCACTCCATCCACCAACCTAAACGTTCACTCGCTCCATCACCAATGCACAGTGGCAGCAATGTGTCCTATATGCAAAATGCACTGCAGTAATTCATCAAGCTCCTTTGATAGCACTTTCAAACCCATGACCTCCACCACCTAGGAGGGCAATGACTGCAGATGCATGGGAACTTCACCACCTGCAGGTTTCCCTCCAGGCCACCCACCATCCTGACTTGGAACTATATTGTCATTCCTTCACTGTCACTGGATCAAAATCATGGAATTCACTTCCTAACAACACTGTGATTATACGTTCACCACATGGACTGGAGCGGTTCAAGAAAGTGGCTCATCACCATCTTCTCAAGGTTCAGTGAAAGAATAGAAAAAAAACGTTTTGGACCTGGTAATATGTAATGAGTCGGGATTAATAAATTACATCATAATAAATGATCCTGTAGGTAAGAGTGAGCATAACATAGTATTTCACATTCAGTTTGTGGGTGAGGCACTTGAGTCTGAAACTAGTTTCTTAAACTTCAATGAAGGCATTTAAAAGGTTATGAAGACAGAGTCGGCTTAAGTGGATCGGGAAAATAGGTTAACAAGTAGCACGGTAGAGAAGCACTGGTAGACATTTAAGGAGATATTTGATTATTCAAGAAAAATACATCCAATTTAGAGAGGTTCTACAAAAAGGATGCACTATTCGTAGCTAACTGAAGAAGTTAAGGATGATATCAAATTGAAAGAAAACATGTACAGTGCTGCAAAGATTAGTTGTAGGCCAGAAGATTGGAAAAATTCGAGAAACCACAAGAGGATAACTTAAAAAAAAAATAAAGGGGAAGAAATTGGAGCAAGAGAGAAAATTAGCAAGAAATATAAAAACAGATAGTAAAAGCTTCTATATGTATATAGGAGGGAAAGAGTAGCAATGGTGAAAGTTGATCCCATAGAAGTTGAGATGGAGAATTAATAATAGGAAACAAGGAAATGACAGAGACTTTGAACAAGTATTTTGTACCTGTCGTCGCAGTAGAAGACACAAAAAGCATCCCAAAAATAGTAGAAAAGCAGGGGGCAAAAGGCAGAGAGGAACTTAAAACAATCACTGTCACAAGAGAAAAAGTACTAGGAAAACTAATGGGACTAAAGACTGACAAGTCCCCTGGATGACCTGCATCCTAGGGTCTTAAACGAAGTAGCTGCAGGAATTATAGATGCATTGGTTGTAATCTTCCAAATTTCCCTAGATTCTGGAAAGGTCCTAGTCAACTAGAAAACCACAAACGTAACACGCCTATTCAAGAAAGGAGGGTGACAGAAAGCAGGAAAGTATAGGATGGTTAACCTAACATCTGTCATTGGGAAAATGCTGGAATTCATTATTAAGGAGGGAGTAGCAGGACATTTAGAAAATCATAATACAATCAGGCAGAGTTAGCATGGTTTTGTGAAAGGAAAATCATGTTTGACAAATTTATTAGAGTTCTTTGAGGATGTAACAAGCAGGGTGGATAAAGGGGAACCAGTAGATGTAGTGTATTTGGATTTCCAAAATTGATTCGACAAGGTGTCACAGAAAAGGTTGGGCGTTTTTTAACATGGATAGAGGATTGGCTAATTTGCAGGAAACAGAGTTGGGTAAATGGATCATTTTCAGATTGGCAAACTGTAACTAGTGAAGTGCAACTGTGATGAGCGCTGGGGCTGCAACTATTTATGATTTCTATTAATGACTTGGATGAAGGGACTGACTGTATGGTAACCAAATTTGCAGATGATATTAAAATAGGTAGGAAAGCAAATTTTGAGGAGGATGCAAAGATTCTGCAAAGGGGTATAGATAGGATAAGTGACTTTAAAAAAAATGGCAGATTGAGTATAATGTGGAAAAATGTTCGCTATGCTAGGAAGAATAGAAAAGTAGAATATAATTTAAATAGAGATACTGCAGAATGCGGCACAACAGAGAGATCTGGCTATCCTTGTACATGAATCTCAAAAAGTTAGCATGCAGGTACAGCAAGTAATTAGGAAGGCAAATGGACTGTTAACTTTATTGCAAGGGGAATGGAGCATAGGGAAGTCTTGCTACAACTGTACAGGACATTGGTGAGGCCAGACCTCGAGTACTGTGCACACTTTTTTGATCTCCTTACTTAAGGAACGATATACTTGCAGTGGAAACATTTCAGAGAAGGTTCACTAGGCTGATTCCTGGGATGAATGGGTTGTCTCCTGAGGAAATGTTGAGCAGGTTACACCTATACTCATGGAAGTTTAGAAGAATGAAAGATGATCTGATTGGAACATGTAGGGTTCTGAGGGGACTTGACAGCATGGATGCTGGAAGGATGTTTCCCCCATGGGGCAGTCGAGAACTAGGGGACATAGTTTAAAAATAAGGGGTCTCCCATATAAGATGGCGTTGAGGAATTTCATCTCTAAGGGTCATTTAGTCTTTGGAATTCTCAGAAAGCAGTGGAGGCTGAGTTATTGAATATATTCAAGGCTGAATTAGACAGATTTTTGATTGACACAGGAATTAAGAGTTATGACAACAGGAGAGAAAGTGAAGCCGCAATCAGATCATCTTATTGAATGGTGGAGCAGGCTCAGTGGGCCACATCGCCTATCCCTCCTCCTGTTTCTTATATTCTTATGTTAAAAAACATAATTGTGATGAATTTTCCATAATAACGTATACATTACTGAGCAGAATAAAATTGGTTTCTAAGATTGGAAAATATATTCCAATTTTTTTCCTTACTTGCATTTGATATTAAAAATCTGCCTATTTGAGATGATGACATTTTATTCTGCGTGTTTCTAAGTTCCTTACTCCATCCCGCCCCCAGCTGTTTGCGTAATGGATTTTGAGATGTCGTGACCCCTTAGACAGGTTGACTGCAATAGCCGCATTTTTAATTTCACTGATTTTTCACTTTCTGCTGGTGGAATGGTAAGCCACCAAATCAGACATTTGTTGGAATTATTCAAATGTATTACCACAGTTACTTCAAAAAATATGCCACTTGTTATTTGCAAATAGCGTGGTTTAGTACATTAGTGGCACGGTTCAGAATACACAGGGACTAAGGGTGAATTTGCCCTAAAAAGTACCCAAAAAACCCTTGAAAAATCAATCTTGGGGGCAACAAATGAAAGAAAAGTTGCCCCCTTATGTGAGAGAGATAGAGCAAGGATGGCTCATGTGTGAGGCCCATCTCCTTGTGCATGTGGGTACATCATGGCACTAATGGCCGCCATCTGCCCAAGCTTGAGCTGAGAAGGAGGAGAGAGCCCATTGAAGAATAAGAGCATGTGTGAGTAAAACACCCACATAACAATCCCTGTCAGGGAAGTGTCTCAGGGCTTTCAGCCCCATCATTTCCAAACTGTTAATCTGGAACACTAGCAGGTCACATTCTTTAAGCCACTTACTTTGTTAGTCTACTTCTGCCTCTGTTATACTTTAAGTGTTTTTGTCCCTAAAGTTTCACTGGCCTTAGTAATGTAGCTGCTAAAGGTGTATCTGTATTTACCACTGTAATATACAGGAAAGCGGTTTCCATTTTTCAATGGATTTAAATCTGTGCAGTCCACGTTGCCTTCAGGTTGAATTGGAAGCAAGACTCCCTCCTGCAGAATACTTCACCACACTTTGTTCTGGTGTCACCTTAATTTTGAGCTATACCTTGCACTGTAACTGGTGTCCAAATTCCCTCATGTTGACTCTAGTTTGCAGTGTGAATGCAGCTTATGTTTGGGGAGAATACTGAAGTGCAAATGGCTTCTGGGTCCTGAGTAGATAAGACATTGAAACAAGTGGATATCAGGACACTTGACTTGGAGTGGTGAAGACAAAAGTGTGCTGAAGACAAAAGTGTGCTAAGATGCTTTTACATTTGACACTAGTTCAGTTCATGATGGGGAGCGGTAGCAGAGTGGGTCACCTTACTCAACTAGTAACCCAGAAACCTGAATTAATGATCAGGAGGCAGGAATTCCCCTCCCACAACTCAGTTAATTAGTAAACTGGATTGTTATAATAAAAAAAAATCTGATGCACTAATGTCTTTTAGGGAAAGAAACCATCCTTACCAGCTTTGGCCCATATGTAATTCCGAACCCACATCAACATGGTTGACTCTCATATAAAAGCAAAATACTGTGGATGCTGGAAATATGAAACATAAACAGAAAATGCTGGAAAAATTCAACAGGCCAAACAGCATTTGTGGAAAGAAAAAAAGAGTTCACGTTTTAAGTCCTTATGACTCATCAAAGCTCTGAAAAAGAGTCATAAGGACTCGAAACATTAACTTTTTTTTTCTCTCTACAGATGCTGTTAGACCTGCTGAGTTTTTCCAGCATTTTCTGTTGTGGTTGACTCTTAACTGCCCTCTGAAATGCCTAGCAAGACACTCAGTTGAATTTTAGAAGGCAACTCACTACCAGCTTCTCAAGAGTAATTTGATATGCGTAATAAGATAAGACATTGTAACATTGACACATGGTTAGCATGCTATTTAGATCCGATTAATCATTGGCTTTAGAGGAGATGAGCAGCTCCATATTATAGAGTTTTTCCATTAGTGCCATCTTGCCTATCTAAAGAAGGAAAGAAACAAATACAGAAGGTAATGTTAATACATGACTGCATCTGCTAATAATGAAGTTAATGAGAATGAAAAAAAAAGAGATCCTAAAAGTCAAAAAAAGGCCTCCAGAAAATCTCAAAAAGAGCCCTTGAGAGAATAATATAATTTTGATCCCTGATTGGTGGCCATAGAGGCTAGAAGGTGAAGCCAAAATAAACATAGACGATTACTCTTCTGAATTCTATATTACAAGTGTGTCACTAATAGTTTTTTAAAAAATGTGGATGATATGGAGATCTTTGTATTATTTTACATAGTTAACAACTTTTAATACCATCAATACCACCAGAAATTTACAACTCTAAATTGTTGTTCAACTTAGAAGTGTTCCTGAGGAAGAAAGGGAAGGCAAATACCTAAGGGTTGTTACAAGCTCACTGTTGGCTCTGAAAAAGCTGCTTGATCTTCTCCCTGAAAATGAGAGCGTTGCCCTGAAAGACAGACTGATGGAACTTCTATCACAGTCCAAGTTCTGGAAATACAGCAGACATAAAACTCCACAGGTTTGAGTTAACCATTCACTGGTATATTAAAAAATATAATTAAATATTGCAATAAGTTAATAGTATTCACCTATTATATGAGAAACTGAGCTCCTCAACAATGTGAAAGTTCTCAAATTTAAAAGTTTCCACATTTTTATTACGTACTAGCGTTAATGTTCATAGAAATACTTATTTCAACGCTTCCATTAAAGATAGAAGGACACTGGGAAGCTAAAGCAGTAAAACACTGGACCTCTAATCAGTGTGCTTAGCTTTGAATTTACCTAAAGTTAGATATGTTATAGTCCGGTGGTTGAATGTGTAGTATTTGATGACTTCAGGATTTGTGGGCAGAGGAAAAATGGCAGGACTAGTTCAGCCCACAGGTTTGCAACTAACAATGCCATAAGTCGAAATCACAGACAGTGCGGGCCTCTTGGCTGGAGGAGGAAACATGATGACAGTAGTTAGGAAGAGCATGTACTTTTTAATTCTATCAAGAATTTTTAAAATCTAAAACATAACATCAAAACTTTGCATAGACTTCACCTTGCCAAAAGTAATCTTGAATTTTTTTCCAAACTCAAATCTTTACTTTTAAAGCCTTCAATGCAGAACAAGACAATTTTCACAGTATTTAGGACAATTGGGGGAATTGGACTCCTTGATACAGGAAAATTAATTGTATATGGAAGTTTGTTCCTTGTTTTTTCACTTTCATTCACAATGATATAACCTGATGACTACACAGTACGTTTTGTTGACCATTTGAACTTTGCAGGCCAGGTTCAACCACCTGCTGCCCTGTGAGTGCAAAGTATAAATGTTAATATCTTGATAGAAATGGTGAGAATCTGAAATGCTTAAAGTTTCTTTTGTTCTTTCATTTGTTAGATCCGTTCAGCTTTCTTTGAATTAATTATTGCTTTTTGCCAATATTTGCCTGAGCTGATGAAGTTTGAAGCTGCAAGAGTGTGTCCTGCAGTGCTACTGAACATAGATGATTTGGATCCAGTGGTATGCCCTTCTGTCTGGGCAGCAGCACTTTATGTGCTCACCTGCATTGAGGTAAAGTGAAGCCCAGAGTAGACAATTTGGGCACAAAGAAGTCTTATCTTAAGATTTAAAAAAATAGGATTGAAGAAAGTTCCTTTAATGTATTGTTTTGGTGGAGTTATGATTGTTGTTTTATTTTAAATCAAATATACATTGTTCAACCTGAGACTTTGGAATTCCCAGTGAGTCAGTGGGTTAAAGTATTGATTCCCACGCAGACTGGGAAGCCCCCCCATTTGATCTGTAATGAGTCAATTGATTTCATCTAGGACACCAGAAGGGATTCTACTGTTAGCCTCGGTATTCCGGGTTAAGGAAGAGAAGCTTGCCAGGGCTTCTGCTTCTAATCATTATCTTGTCATCCCTGCCAAAATTATATCTGTGTGAATATCAGATGACAACAGTATCATGCTCAACTGTAGCACTGCTGTTGATTGCATAGGCTATTGGCACCCTGTCTAGTTTGCATTTGAACAATGGCCATTTGTAGAAATATCAAAGGATGTCTATTGCACATTACCTTAGCAAGAGGAAGTGATAAGTGGAGCAGAGAAAAATTACTGGAACAAAATTTATTTATTTTTGCTTTCATTCTGTTCCAACTGCTACTGCCCAAAGTGAAATTGTTCCTCAGACAGTTTTAATAGTAACAATTTGAGTAAAAAAAAGTCTGAGTCCTTTATAAGGCAAAACTGGAAAAAGAACATTGAGCTGTTTGCAGCAGAGGCCACTGAAGCTACAGTTGCAGAGCTGAGTTTTTCTTAGAATTTTTGAAGGCAGTGATAGATAAGAACGATCTTAAAACATTTTGATTGAAATGCCTTGTGTATGTAAATCTGTTCAGTTTACACCAAAAACTCCACATCTATGCCCCTATCTATCCTTGTTCCTGGCTGCTGATTTAGGCTCAGTGGAATAGTGTACAACCTCAACTCTCACATCACAGCTTATAATTTTGAACCTCTGAGGTTGGACATTATATAGATTTCTCACCACCAAATTACTCATAGATCTTTGCTACCAATAATTTTCATAGCCACTATCATAATACAGATAGTTTTTAACGAAAAGTTTAGATTTTTAGAAATACAAGTAATTGAAGATAGGAGAGAATTGTTGACATTCTGTAGCTTCTATGGAAAATTCAGGAAATTTCATCTGTAAAGATTCTAATAGCATCTTCCTATGTTCTATATAAGACTAATGCCATATGGTGATATTGTAGATAATTTGGTATCCTAATTTGGCAGGTTAAAGTCTTGGTTTCACTGACTTCATGTTTTCCATCGAGTGCTGTAATATTTTTGTAACACTATCTATTTTATTTATATTTTTGTTAGGATTGCTGGGCCTATGTAAATGCAAAGAAAGGAGTTTTGCCAAAACTATGGACAGTTCTTAAAGAAGGTGGCCGTGGCTTGGCTACTTTTGTCTATCCAAGTCTTTTACCATTTATCAGCAGGTTACCTGAAGAAATAATTGGATCCAAGATAGAGTTTTTCACCGTGTTCTTCAGCAGCTTTAGCAAGGGGTATGATTTGTTTAATATTTTCCATCACCAGTGTACTTCACTAAGATGTTATTTAGCTATTAATGACCTGGGGCAATTAACAGAACATAAATGGTGTTTTACTTAAAAAAAAATGTCTTGGGATACAGATTTCTGGAGAAGACGAGGGTGATCTTAAAAAAGGGACAATTGGGTGAATCAGTGGTATCGCATGCTGCTATTTTGTTTCTAGTTCCTGGGTTATAGTCCAGCCCACCCTGATTTCTCTGTGAATTGTAAGAGTCCAAAGTAAAAGGAGCTAGGACAGCCCCAATGCAAAAAGAATGACAAATTAGTAATGTCTTGCATGGCCCTTTGTGCTGCAAAGCTGCCTCTGATGATAAAAGCATGAATGTTGCCATCAGATGCAATGAGGAATTTGCACTGTCTTTCTGTTGGTCCAGTCAACATGCTTTGGGCTCTGCCTTTGTTGGAGGCATGTGATCTCCATTTTAGATCTGGCAGTAGTTCGGCTGAACACTCCAGCAGCCTTTTGAGAGCAGTGATTTGTTAATCTGGACCAACTTTCAGGTGACAGAAGGGAAGGTCCTGATCTGAATGTCTTGTGACTTTTTAATAATTGTGAATATACAAGATTGAAAAATGCATAGTAATATTAAAATCATCTTTGCAAGTGCATAGGAAACAGAGGCAGGAGAAGACCATATAAGACCATAAGACATAGGAGCAGAAATTAGGCCATTCAGCCCATCGAGTCTGCTCCGCCATTCAATCATGGCTGATAAATTTCTCAACCCCATTCTCTCGCCTTCTCCCCATAACCTTTGATCCCCTTACCAATCAAGAACCTATCTATCTCGGTCTTAAATACACTCAATGACCTGGCCTCCACAGCCTTCTGTGGCAATGAATTCCATAGATTCACCACTCTCTGGCTAAAGAAGTTTCTCCTCATCTCTGTTCTAAAAGGTCTTCCCTTTACTCTGTGGCTGTGCCCTTGGGTCCTAGTCTCTCCTAATAATGGAAACATCTTCCCCACGTCCACTCTATCCAGACCTTTCAGTATTCTGTAAGTTTCAATCAATTTCCCCCCTCATCCTTCTAAACTCCATCGAGTATAGACCCAGAGTCCTAAAACGTTCCTCATATGTTAAGCCTTTCATTCCTGGGATCTTTCTCGTGAACATCCTCTGGACCCTCTCCAGGGCCAGCACATCCTTCCTGAGATACGGGGCCCAAAATTGCTCACAATATTCTAAATGTGGTCTGACCAGAGCCTTATAAAGCCTCAGCTGCACATCTCTGCTTTTATATTCTAGTACTCTCGAAATAAATGCCAATATTGCATTTGCCTTCTTAACTACTGCCTCAACCTGCAAGTTAACCTTAAGAGAATCCTGGACTAGGACTCCCAAGTCCCTTTGTACTCCAGATTTCTGAATTCTCTCCCCATTTAGAAAATAGTCTATGCCTCTATTCTATCTACCAAAGTGCATGAGCTCACACTTGCCCACGTTGTATTCCATCTGCCACTTCTTTGCCCATTCTCCTAACCTGTCCAAATCCTTCTGCAGCCTCCCCACCTCCTCAATACCACCTGTCCCTCCACCTATCTTTGTATCATCTGCAAACTTAGCCAGGATGCCCTCAGTTCCTTTATCTAGATCATTAATGTATAAAGTGAAAAGTTGTGGTCCCAACACTGACCCCTGTGGAACTCCAATAGTCACCGGCCGCCATCCTGAGAAGGACCCCCTTATCCCCACTCTCTGCCTCCTGCCAGACAGCCAATCTTCTATCCATGCTAGTACCTTGCCTCTAACACCATGGGCTCTTATCTTACTGAGCAGCCTCCTGTGCGGCACCTTGTCAAAGGCCTTCTGGAAGTCCAAGTAGATAACATCCATTGGCTCTCCTTTGTCTAACCTACTTGTTACCTCCTCAAAGAATTCTAACAGATTTGTCAGGCATGACCTCCCCTTGATGAAACCATGCTGACTTTGCCCTATTTTACAATGCACTTCCAAGTATTCTGAAATCTCATCCTTAATAATGGACTCTAAAACCTTACCAATGACCAAGGTCAGGCTAATTGGCCTGTAATTTCCCATCTTTTGCCTCACTCCCTTCTTAAACAGGGGGGTTACATTAGCGATTTTCCAGTCCTCTGGGACCCTCTCTGACTCCAGTGATTCCTGAAAGATCACCACTAATGTCTCTACTATTTCTTCAGCTATTTCCTTTCAGAAATATGACAAACCTGCTCCGCCATTCAGTATGACCATGGCTAATCTTGGGCTTTAACTCCACTTTTCCACCCACTCCCCATATCCCTTGAGAGACCAAAAATCTGTCTATCTCAGTCTTTAAATATATTAAATGATGGCGCATCCACAACCCTATGGGCTAGAGAATTTCAAAGATTCACAACTCTTTGAGTGAAGGAATTTCTCCTCATCTCAGTCCTAAATGATGGGCCCTTTATTCTGAAATTGTGTCCCCTTGTTCTAGATTTCCCAGCCAGGGGAAACAATTGCTTAGTATCTACCCTGTTAAGCCCCTTAATAATCTTGAATGTTTCAATGAGATCACCTCTCATTCTTCTAAACTCCTCAGAATAAAGACCCAATTTACTCAGCCTCTGATCGTAGGACAACCCCCTGATCCCAGGGGCCAATATGTACTGCCTCCAATGCAAGTTTATCCTTTCTTAAACATGGAGACCATAACTGCACACAATTTTCTAGGTGTGGCCTCACCAAAGCTCCATACAAATGTAGCAAGACTTCTTTATTCTTGTACTCCGATTTCATTGCAATAAAGGCCAACATGCCATTACTTTCTTAATTGCTTGTTGTACCCCTTTGCTAACTTTTTGTGTTCCTTGTTCGAATACACCCAAATCTCCCTGAACATCAACATTTACAAGTTTCATGCTTTTTCTTATGACCAAAGTGAATCATCTCACTTTCCCAGATTATACTCCATCTGTCATCTTGTTGCCCACGCATCTTGATCTGTCTATATCTCCTTGTGTCCTCCTCAGAGCTTGCATTCCCACCAAGCTTTGTAACGTCAGCAAATTAGATACATTATCCTCTTTTTTCCATCTAAGTCATTAATATAGATTGCAAAAAGCTAAGGCTCCAGCACTAATCCTTGCGGCACTGTGCTAGTCACAGCCTATCAACTTGAAAATGTTCCCTGCTGAGTTTTTCCAGGTAATTCTGTTTCCATTTATCCCACTGTCTGCTTCCTGTCCATTAACCAATCCTCTATCCATACTAATATATTACCCCCAACTCCATGAGCCCTTATCTTGTGTATTAACCTTTTGTGTGGCACCTGATCAAATGCTTTTTGGAAATCCAAGCGTACCCCATCTACTGGTTCCCCTTTATCTACCCGACTAGTTACATCCTCAAAGAACTCTAATAAATTTGTCAAACAGGATTTCCCTTTCGTCAAATCATGATGACTTGTTCTAATCATAACGATGCACTTAGAAAAGCATCTAAAAACTTCCTCAATAAAAGATTCCAGCACTTTTCTAATGACTGATGTCAGGCTAACTGGCCTATAGTTCCCTATCTCTGTCTCCTTTTCTTGAACAGCGGTGTTACATTTGCTAACTTCCAATCTGCTGGGACTGTTCCAGAATCTAGGGAATTTTGGAAAATCATAGCCAGCACATCACTATCTCTTCAGCAAACTCTTTTAGAACCCTAGGGTGTAGGCCATCAGATCCTGGGGATTTGTTGAATTTTAGTCCCTTAAGTTTCTCCAGTATTTTTTCTCTATTGATATTAATTACCTTAGTTTCCTCACTCTTATTAGCTCCAGGGTTACCCTCTATTCCTGCTGTGTAATTTCAGTCTTCTGCTGTAAAGACAGGGACAAAATATTTGTTCAATGTCTTTGCCATTTCTTCATTTCCCATGGTAATTTCTCCTGTAGCTGCTTCTAAGGGACTAATGTTTACTTTAGTTGCTCTGTTGTGGCAGTGAGTTCTGTGTTCTGATCCACTCTCTGGGTAAAGAAGCTTCTCCTGAATTTCTTAATGGATTTGTGCACCTGGAATTGCATGCGACAGACACATGGCCTTAAATTGAAATGCTACCTGTTCCCCGGCAGCAATATAATACTTAGAAATGAAGCGTGATAGTGCAGCAGATTGGAGCACCAGTATATAATGCCTTCAGTTGATAGAGCATGCAGCTTTATTTGATTACTCCACTGAGTGCATTTTTAGCTCCTTCTCTGAAGGAATGCCAAGATAAGCTCTGCATTTCCCCACATAAACATGGAAAACCTTGCTAAACCTGCACACTCCCTAGCAGTAATGTGGTTTGTGTAATTGGAGCTGTATCTTGCCAAGAGGGGGGCCAACAAGAACGTGCATTTATAGTAGTACAATTAACACAAACAGCATCTTAAGTCGCTCATATAAAGCTTTAAAACAAAAAAAAATCAAACATTGAGCCAGGAAGGAGGTCTAAAGAGGGATAATCGAAGGCTTACTCAAAGAGGTGTTTTGAGTAGTTTTTAAAGGAGCAGAGGGAGGTGAAGAGGTGGAAAGGTTATTCAGCTGGTAGTACCTAGCTGGATTAAAACTCTGCTGCTAACAAAAGGTAAAAAAAATATGTACAAAAGACCAAAATCAGAGAAATAGTGTTTGGAAGTGGCCTGAATAGAAACAATGTTTAGCTGGTAGGGGAGGTTAAAGGAAAAACTCTAATTTTCTTGCACTGCTATCCGATTTGTTCGTTTCACATAATGCTTTTAGGAATTTTCCTGTCCATGTTTCTTAGTGGACTTATTATAATGGAACAATTTTGAAAGAGCTATTGGAATACGATTGACCAACATAGAATTAATAATCTTATTCCAGGATGTTTCTCATTAAAAACAGAAAAAACACCTTTTCAGTGGGAATAAATGGAGGTTTAATTAAAAGGACATTTCAGCTTTATTCTAAAGCATATGGAGTCTTGAAAGCGTTTTTGTCAGTTTTACTTAATGTGGAATAAACTCCAGAGCTGTATGTAAATACCGTGAAGTGGAAATCCAATGCAGTATGTGGCCAGCTTAACTAATTAGAGCAATTTTGCCTTTTTAGAAATAGCGGAAATGTTAATAATATAATAAATGATGTAATGAAAAGATGCACATGAGACAATGGTGAAGAAATTGTTAAGTATATTGATTACTATCTAGCTTGCATAGATTTTTACTGCAACATGCAATGAAAAGTATTCCAATGTACATGATGAAGTAGGGAAGGTCTTTTTAGCTGTGCACGTGGTATCTACCACTACCAAGTTGTGAGCTTGTTTCAGATTATCAGGTCTACTGCAGAAAGTTGGCATGGTTGTAATCTCCTGTAGCTGTGTGTGCATCTTGGCACTGCCTCCATTTAACTTGCATTGTCCCCTCCCCTAAGAAGAATGGTCAGTCCTCCTATAATGAAGGAACTATAGGTAGGAAATCAGTAGCTTCATCATTTCACTATTTTACCTACATAAGCTGTGACTCTGATTACAACAGTATCTCCATTGATTTCTGAACATTGCCTTGTACTGTATAAGCCTTTTTTAAGGTTTATATTTTTGGTAGGATTATATTTACTTCTGTTAAAAATGTTCCAACTCTTTATTTCTAAAGCAATAAGATTGGCTTTGGCTCATGATTGTATAGTTGTTACTTGCACTAAGTGATCAAAGTATACTATGATCAAAGGGTAATTGAATATAACTTCAAAAGTTAGTTCATCAAAGGGCACCTTGTGAATTTTTAATGCTTTCCCCTTTCTAATGCTGACACTGATTTTGAAAAAAGGCTGAATTTGTTTAAACCCTTATCCTGTCTCGGAAACCTCATCTTGTTATCCTTTTAATCAAATCTAAGGTTGTATCCAGGTAGAAATGCTAATTAGCTATTGTCTAGACCTCCAATTTCATTCTATCTAGAAATTACACTGACAGTTCAAAGTATAACCATCTATACAATGTCCAAAACATTCCTAAACACCTCTCTGTGAGTCTACCCAGTCAACACAATTGCTTTTACCATTGTGGTGTACAAAATTATTTGGAAAATTTATGAACTAATGAATATATAAACTCTTTTTGAGGACAAAATGTTTACAACTTTTTGTAGCAATAATTTTGAGAACTAATTTCTCAAGTGATTTAAAAAGGTATTCTTTTGTTATTGTTGAATAGATTACTGAGTGAGCGTGCCTTGATGAGCTGCACTGAGAGTTCAGCAATTGTATCAGCTTTTATGGAATGTTTGCGCTTCACTCTACACCAGAATCTCGGAAAGGCTGAGGATCAGCAGAAACTCCAACAGATGCTCATAAATGAACAGGTATATGAAAACTACAGCTAACATTTCTTTAAAAATGTTGAGAATTTGTTGCTGAAATTGAAAGCTAAAAAGAGTCTGGAAATAGAACCTGTCGCCCATTAATCAACACCATTATGCACTTCAATACTGTAGTACCATTTCACCATTGATGATTTTTCCTCTAGTTGTCTTTTTTCCTGTGAGGTTGTTTTCTCATTCCATTCCCTTTTTTGAGTTTTGTTGAGTTGTGCAATATCCTTGACCAAGAGAATAGGTATGAATCTTGCTTAAGCACGAGGAGCAGGCTATGGCATCTTTCCCTTTTGCCCAGAGAATCTGGTCATTAGTATTTCTACAAAAGGTAAGATTGATAACTTGCTGTGTGGAGGATTGTGGACACAAATCTGCAACCTTATCAGTCTTTGGTATAACATGTTTCAGAAGCAACAGACTTCATCATGCCTTTTGAATTTGGCTTTAATGCATTTTGAATTTGGCTTTAATGCACTCTTTAAAAGTCATCCTTTATTTTAGATATTGTTACAAATACAAAGTCTACAAGATTGTTATGTTTTGGCACTGTCTCTACTTTAAGGTAAAATAGAGGAATGAAGGGGGGTCATGTGACCTGCTCTGAATTCTGTCCGATAACAAGCCTTGGATGGCTTGGTTGTTAAAGGGGAGCTCAGGTTGTCTTACTGAGAAGGAATTGCTAGATGCTTACATCTGCTGACAATGGTAAGAGCAGTTGTGCTGACTGGGTAGACTCACATGGAGATGTTCAGGAAAGTGATGTTTTATATACGGCTATACTTCGAACTGTCAGTGTAATTCCTAGAATGAAGTTGAAGGTCTAGATGATAGCTAATTAGCATTTCTACCTGGATGCACCATAGAACCCTAGAAAAGTTACGGCACAGAAAGAGGCCATTCAGTCCGTTGTGTCTGTGCCAGCCAAAAAATGAGAAAAAAAGAAACTAGCCACTCATTTTTAATCCCACTTTCCAGCAACTGGCCCGTCGCCTTGCAGGTTGCAGCACTTCAGATGCATATCTAGGTACCTTTTAAATGTGCTGAGCATTTCAGCCTCAACCACCAATTTAGGCAGTGAATTCCAGACACCCACCTCCCTCTGGATGAAAATGTTTTTCCTCATGTCCCCTGTGATCCTTATACCAATCACCTTAAATCTATGCCCCCAGTAATTGATTCCTCAGCTAGGGAAAACAGGTCTTTCCTGTCTAACCAATAATTTTGTACACCTCAATTAGGCCACCCTTCAGCCTCCTCTGTTCTAAGTAAAACAACCTTAGCCTATTCAATATTTCCTCAGCTGCAATTTTCCAGCCCTGGCAACATTCTTGTAACTCTCTGTATTCTCTCCAGTGCAATTATGTCCTTCCTGTAATGTGGCGACCAGAACTGTACACAAAATTCCAGCTGTGGCCTAACCAACGTTTTATACAGTTCCGTCATTGCATCCCTGCTTTTGTATTCAATACTTTGTCCAATAAAGAAAAGCATTCCATATGATTTCTTTACCACCACATCCACCTTTCCTGCCAATTTCAGGGACATGTTGACATACACTCAGATGCCTCTCACTTCCTCAACCTCTTTCGATATCTTACTACTTATTGAGTATTCCCTTGCTTTGTTTTCCCTCCTCAAATACATTACCTCACAATTTTTTTCGGATTGAATTCCATTTGCCACTTTTCCGCCCACTCAATCATTCATATCATTGTGGCTGGACAGCTACCCTCTTCACAGTCAACTACACTGCCAATTTTTTGTCATCCACAAATTTCCCAATCGTGTCTCCCACGTTTAAGTCCAAATGATTAATATATACTGCAAACAGCAAGGGCCTCAACCTTGAGCACTGTGGAACACCACTGGAAACCTCTTTCCATTGACCATTACCCTTTGTTTCCTGTTGCTGAGCCGCCTTGGCTCCAACTATCCACCTTCCCTTGTATCCTGGGGATCTCACTTTTCTGACCAGTCTGCCACGTGGGACCTTTTCAAATGCCTCACTAAAATCCGTATGGACAACCTCCACTGCATGACCCTCATAAATCTCCTTGTTACTTCCTCAAAAAAATTCTATTAAGTTAGTAAGAGCATAAGAAATAGGAACAGGAGTAGACCATTTGGCCCCTCGAGCCTGCTCCACCACTCAACAAGATCATGGCTGATCATCTTGTGTTTCAATTCCCACATTCCCATCTATCCCCAATAACCTTTTATTTCCTTGCCTAACAAGAATCTACCTCCCTCTGACCTAAAAATATTCAATGATCCTGCCTCCACCACCTTCTGAGGCAGAGTTCCAAAGTCGCACAACCCTCAGAGAAAAAAATTTCCTCTCATCTTTGTCCTAAAAGGGCAACCCCTAATTTTAAAAGTACCCCATAGTTCTGGACTCACCCACAAGAGGAAAGATCCTTTCAAAGCCCATTTTGTCAGGGCCGTTCAGGATCTTGTATAATTCAATCAAATCACTCCCCACTCTTCTAAACTCTTGGAAACAAGCCCAGTCTGTCCAACCTTTCCTCATAATACAACCCACTCATCCCAGGTATCAATCTAGTAAACCTCCTTTGAACTGCCTCCAATGCATTTACATCCATCGTCACATAAGGAGACCAATATTGCACAAGGTATTCAAGGTGCGGTCTCACCAATTCCCTTTATAACTGAAGCATAACATCCTTACTTTTATGTTCAATCCCTCTTGTAATGAAAGATAGCCTTAGCCTTCTTAATTACTTGCTGTATCTGTATACTAAGTTTTTGTGATTCATGTACTAGAACACCTAGACCCCGCTGCACCTCAGAATTATGCAGCTGTCTTCATTTAAGTAATACTCTGCTTTTTTATTCTTCTAGCCAAACTGAACAATTTCACATTTTCCCACATTAAACTCCATTTGCCAGATCTTTGCCTGCTCCCTCAACCTATCTATATCCATCTGCAACCTCATGTCCTCTTCACAACATACTTTCCTACCTATCTTTGTGTCATCTGCAAATTTAGCTACCATGTCTTCACTCCCCTCATCTAAGTCATTGACATAAATCATAAAAAGTTGAGACCCCAGCACAGACACCTGTGGGACCCCACTAGGCACATCCTGCCAATTCAAAAAATACTCATTTATGTATACTCTCTGCTTTCTGCCAGCCAGCCAATCTTCTATCCATGCTAATATGTTATCTCCTACACTATGCGCTTTTATTTTCCATAATAACCTTTGCTGTGGCACCTTATTAAATGCCTTCTGGAAATCCAAGTACAGTATGTCTACAGGCTCCCCTTTATCCAATGTGCATGTTACCCCTTGAAAAAACTCCAATTAATTGGTTAAACATGACTTTCCTTTCACAAAACCACGTTGACTCTTCCCAATTGCCTTGAGCTAACCGCCTTAATGATTAATTCTAACAACTTCCCCATGACAGACGTCAAGATAACTGCCCTACAGTTTCCTGTTTTCTGTCTCCCTCCCTTCTTGAATAGAGGAGCTTTATTTGTTACTTTCCAGTCTGATGGAACCTTTCCAGAATCTAGCAAACTTTGGAAAATTAATACCAGCACATCGACTACCTCATTAGCCACCTCTTTTAAGACCCGAGGATGTAGTCCATCAGGACCCAGAGATTGCCAGCTTGCAGCTCCACCAATTTTCTCAGTACCATTTCCCTAGTGATTTCAATTTCCTCAAGTTCCTCTCTCCTTTTCACCTCCTATTACTGGAATATTTTTTGTATCCTCTATGGTGAACACAGAAATAAAATATTTGTTCATTTCTTCTGCCATTTCCTTATTAACTCCCCACTGTCATTCCCTAGAGGACCATCACTCACTTTACTTACTCTTTTCCTTTTTATATACCTGTAGAAACTCTTGCTATCCATTTTTACATTTCTAGCTAGCTTCCTCTCATACTTTAATTTCTTTCCCTGGTTAACCTTTTAGTCATTCTCTGCTGTATTTAAATTGTGACCAATCATTTGTCCTGACACTTATCTTTACGGAGTTGTATGCTTTTTCCTTAACTACTTCAATTAACCATGGATGGTGGGTCCTCCCCTTAGAATTTTTCCTTATAATAGGAACATACTTATTCTGGATACTCTGAAATATCCCCTTAAATGTCTGCCACTGTTTCTCTATTGATCTCTCCTCTAGCCTAGTTTCTCAGTTCACTTCAGCTAGCTCAGCTTTCATCCCCAAATAGTTGCCCTTATTTCAGGTTAAGATACTACCCTTAGACCTACTCTTCTCCCTTTCAAACTGGATGTAAAATTCAATGATGTTGTGGTCGTAAGACACGATCTTCCCCTAAAAAAACCATGTTGACTATCCCTGATCAATCCGTGCCTTTCTAAGTGACAGTTTATCTTGTCTCTCAGAATTGATTCCAATAATTTGCCCACCGCTGAAGTCAAACTGACCAGCCTATAATTTTCTGGCCTATCCCTTGAACCCTTTTTAAATATTGGTACAATGTTCACAGACCCCCAGTCCTCCTGGTACCCTGCCTGTACCTGGTGAAGATTGGAAAATGATCCTCTGAGTATCTATTTCCTCCATGGCTCCCTTTAACAACCTGGGATGCAGTCTATCCAGCCCTGGTGATTTATCCACCTTCAAGGATGCCAGTCCCTCCAGTACTTGCTCTCATGCTGCTTGTATCTAATATTTCACACTCCCCCTCCTTAACTAGAATGTCTGCATCATCCCTCTCCTTGGTGAAGACAGAGACAAAGTACTCATTGAGATCTTGCCCTCAACTCGCAAGTTACCATGCTCATGTTTGATAGGCCCTACCCTTTCCTTCGTTATTCTCTTGCTCTTAATATACCGGTAAAACATTTTTGGGTTCTCTTTGATTTTACCTGCCAACATTTTTTCATATCTTCTCGTTAATTTCCCTTTTTTACTTCACTCCTGTACTTTCTATACTCCTCTAGGCTTTCTACAGTATTAAGCTTTTTGTGACTGGCATAAGCTTTCTTTTTCTGCTTTATCTTACCTTTTATGCCCCTGGATAATCAGGGGCCTCTAGATTTAGCAATATCACCCTTTTTCCTTTGTGGGGCCATGTCTACACTGTGCCCATAGAATTTTGCATTTGAATACCTGAAACTGATTTGACACCGTTTTCTCTTTTAGTACCTGGATCCAGTCCACATTTGCCAGTTTACCTCCCTGCTTTGTAAAATTTGTCTTCCTCCAATTTAGAACTTTTACTGCTGTCCTATCTTTGTCCCTTTCCATAATGATGCTAAATCTAACTGTATTATGGTCACTATCTCCAAAAGGACTCCCCACTGCTACTTCATCCACTTGCTCAGCTTCATTTCCTAAGATTAAATCTAGAATTATGCCCCCTCTCATTAGGTTTGGGACATGTTGGCTGAAAAAGTTCTCTTGAATGCAGTTCAAGAATTTTGTGTCCTCTGTTACCTTCACACTGTTTGTATTACAATTGATATTAGGATAGTTGAAGTCTCCAACTATTACCGCCCTATTGTTTTTACACTCAGAAATTTACCTACATCTGTGCTCTTCTAACTCCCTTCCACTATTTGGGGGCCTATTGTACATCCCTAGCAATGTGGCAGCCCCTTATCTTTCTGAGCTCAACCCATATGGCCTCATTTGATGCTTCATTTAGTATACCATCCCTCCTCACAGCTGTAATTGTTTCTTCAACCAATATTGCTACGGCCCCATCTTTTTAAATCACTCTCTCTATACTGCCTGAAAAGTCTATATCCAGGGACGTTGAATTGTCATTTTTGCCTCTCTTTAAGCCAATTTCTATTATAGCGATGATATCATGCTACCATATATCAATCTGTGCCCTCAGCTCATTGGCATTATTTGCTATACTTTGTGCATTGACATATACACCTTTTAACACTGCCAAATTCCTGTGCTGTACACTTTTCAACCTGTGCTGCTTCTGTCTTTCAGAGTCACTCAATAATTCTCCATCTCCCGCTCCCTGCTCTGAACTTGCTGTCAGGTTCCCAGCCCCTGCCAGTCTAGTTTAAATCATCCCCCCGCCCCTGCCCCAACAGCACTAGCAAATCTCCCTGCGAGAATATTCGCTCAGTCCTGTTCAGACATAGACCATCTGGCTTTATACAGGCCCCACCTTTCCTAGAACTGACCCCAATGCCTCAGAAACCTGATGCCCTCCTTCCTACACCAACTTTCCAGTCATGTGTTGGCTGGAATTGCTCAATTTTCCTATTTCTAAACTCACTTGCATGTGAACTGGGCATAATCCTGAGATTACTGCTTTTGAGATCTTACTTTTCAAACTCCTTCCTGGCTCCTTAAGATCTGCTTTCAGGACCTCATCCCCTTTCCTACCTAAGTCATTGGTACAAACATGGACCACAACCCCTAGCTGATCACCCTCCCCCAGAAGAATGCCCTGCAGCCGCTCCATGACACCCTCCCCCAGAAGAATGTCCTGCAGCTGCTCCATGACATCCTTGTCCCTGACACCACATCCTTGTCCCTGACACCAGGGAGGCAACATACCATCCTGGAGTCACATCTAGGGCCACAGGAATCCTGTCTGTTCCCCTAACTAATGAATCCCCTATCACTACTGCTCTTCCTCTCTTCTTCCTCTCCTCCTGTACAGCAGAGACGCCTGTGGTGCCACAAACCTGGCTGTGACTGCACTTCTCTGAGGAACCAAGTATCCAAAACAGAAAACGATTGGCGAGCAGGACCTTGGGGGATTCCTGCACCACCTGCCTAGTTCTCTTGGACTGCCTGGTGGTCCCCATTCCCTTTCTACCTCCAGGCTCCTAAGCTGCGGTGTGCTCAAATGATTCATTTTGTCTGGGAGATGGGCTTTGGGAAGGGAAGTTCGTAGAAAGCCATTATAGTGTTGAGTTACAGAATTCCTAAGATATCACTGGCCCTCATGGACACAAGTCACTCTGCAAAAATCTGAGAGTGGGAGCGAGAGCAGAAGATAGAGCAGCTAATTCGGCATCTGAAGGAGAGAAAATACTGCTTTTGTTCACCACGCACAACACAGATGGGAGCTTGTGCTCAGATTGAAGAGGCTAAATTTGTGATGATTTAAGGGAGGTTGGAAGATTTGCCTTACCCAGGGCAGAGAGAAGGAATCTCTAACATAATTCACACAGTAGAAGTCCGTTCTAGGATTAGATGTTGCCCAGCTGGGAAAGGCTATCCGGATTGGCAAATAGCTTTGGACTGGCTCCAGGAGAATAAAGTGTCTACTTAAAGGACAGTCTAAAGTGCAACCATGGTGAGGAATTCTTGATCCTAATAAAAGTCACATGGTGGGATCTTTTCTGTCATTTAAAGTTTAAGTTGCCTACTAACTAGTGTTTAGATGAGTGTTGCTTTTAGTTTGTTCCAGTGACTGTCTTCAAACTTGAAATCATGCCTGTGATCCTTTCAATCAGTCAATGGAAATTTAAATATCTTCTTAAAAGTTAGCGGTCTCTACATTATTATTAAACTTTGTACTTGTCAATAACTAACATTTCATTTGCATGAGATGACTAGTGTGGTAACATTTAACATATCAGATTGCTGGAATGTAGAGTTGTTCATGTTTGCCCACACAATAAGCTTGCTTGTCAGATATTTTAAACAGTTGAAGTTGTGTGTGTGACATATGGGAAGGAGAACATTAACAATGTAAAACACTTTTTTTCTTTCATTCTAAATATTCACAGCCTGTACCTGTTAGTGTAATTTCTGAAAGAATAAATTTGAACTTCTTATTTCCTTCAGCTACTACCTCTTTTACATTCTGCGTTGAAGAATCCCAAACTGCAAACCAACACTTACTCCCAACTCGCAGACACCCTGGCCTCGTGGGAAAGACACACTGATAATCCAGATATAGAAGAGTGGGCTGATGCATACAAAAGACTATTATCTGATTTTTGGGTTGGTCTTTCTCAAGCCTGCATGTTTCAGCTAGGCAGTACAGAAGCTGATAAAAATTTATTAGAAGGAGTTTCTTCTTTGCTCAAATGCTTGAGAAAGCCTGACAGCGCTACAAAACAATCTGTGAAAAAGAAAGGAAAAATCAGGTTTATTGACGAAGAAGAAACTGAGAATCACAACATCAATGCTACCAATCGTCTGGAAGAATTAACTTTTGGAACTAAGAACGCTTTGGAGTCTGAAAATTTGGGGGATACTTCCAAACAATTACAGGACAACCATCCTGCCAGAACAGTCCCTTTGGAAGGCCTAGTCTGTGAACTTGCCAAACTGAGCATGACCTTTATTAATGAACAGAACTCTGAAGTGCATCTTACATTTTTGACTACATTGGTTAGCTCATTTCCATCAAGGAAGCTATTTACTACTTTGCTGGAAAATGACAACCCAGGGAGTGCTGAAACTTTCCTTGAAGCAAGTAATGAAGTGAAAACGATGGCAAGTAACCCTGCTATACAGTTTCTGATTCAGAAACTACTCATCTGGATGAAAGAATCTAGAACTGACTTAAATTGTTTGGTTGATATGCTCTACAGTGTTCTTCATTGCTGCCATAACAATGAAAGGAAGATAATACTGAATCAAATCTCTGAGGTAGGTAAATAAATATAAGAAATAAATGGCAATTCTGTTTGCCATTTTTTGTAAAGATTAGATCAATAGTTCTGAAACACGTTCAAGACAGTTTTGTTCTGTTCATGCCAGCAATGGACATTCATATCAGCAGCACATAGAGTCCTTGTGGCAGAGAAGGAGGCCATTCAGCCCATCAAGTCCATACTAGCTAGAGCAATCCAGTCAGTCCTTTTCCCCTGCTCTATTCCAAAGCTTTGATGGTTTATTCCCTTCAAGTGCTCATTCAACTCCCTTTTGAAATCATTTATCACCTCTATTTCCACCACTCTCATAGGCAGCAAATTTCAGGTCATTAACACTAATTGTGTTTAATAAAAAAGTTCTTTCTTACACCTGTAACACTTACATTGCCATGAGTCTCTTTTTTATCTTGCTCCTCACTCTTTCTCTCTTTCATTAATGTTCTTCTCCCACCCTTCCATCACTTCTGTTTCCTTTCACTTTTCTTTCTCTCTGCAATTTTCCTCTATTTCCTGCAGCTTTCATGGTGCCAGCTGTGAAAACCAGTGAATATAGGGTATGCATAGGATGAGCTGCAACGAAATAGGTAGCAGCAGTAGGGCAGGAGCAGGCTGCTCTAAGAGCTCAGAGTGTGTGTGTTTGAAATAAGTGGAAAAAAGAGTTATAAAATAAGAGCCATGTGCAACTAACATGGTTTGCAGTCTAACGGGAAAATTACTGCAGTACCATTCTTGTTTTGGTTAATAAATTGTTAATTCTGGTTTTTCCAGTCTTTTATTGTGATCCATCTGGTCAGGTCTAACATGACACCAGTGGGCATGCCTATAATTTGAGGACCACTGGATTAAATCAACTGTAGCAAATGCAAGTTGTGAATAGAAATGTGGTTCTGCACCCTTTTTTAAGCTCTGTAATGGTTGACAATACAACTTCTGTAAACTTAAACATTTTTTCTTGGTGTTCAGGTTGCACTTACACATCATTCTAGCTTTGTAGCAAAGTTCCTTCCGCTTGGGCATAATAGGGAAGATACTGGGCAGGATTTTCCCAGCCCCAGTTAGCAGGATGGGAAGTGGAGAGGAGGATTGGGCTACAAAAGTAGCGATGAGCTGCAGCGGGACTGGATGCGATTGGACTGCCTGTGGAATGGAGCCGGTCTACCAATTTAAATACTTTAAGGCCCCATTAAGATGGATTTTCCTGGGCTGCCAGCATTTGCTGACGGTGGAACGGCACCCTACCAGCCGGGGAGGCTGCTAGCTTCATGGAGGTAATTTCTCTATGCCTCGGGTCGGTGGGGGGTTGTGGGCAAGAGAGGGCCCTTCCCCACTGTGGCCCCAGAAGGCCATCCTGAGGGGCATGCCTGCTTTGACCCCTGATTTTAATTTTTTTACTTGCCTTTTTGAGGCCACCTCAAAATGGAGGCACCCTCTTGATTCCCAACTTGCCTTAGCAGTGCCCACCTCTCCCAGTGGGGGTGCTGATGCTTTAAAGCCACCGACTCACTGATTGGGCCCACAGCCTCTACATTCCACCTGCTGTCCTTAATTGGACACTGAGCCCCGTGACGGCCTATTAGGAGGCTGCCTGCAGAAAGATTGCTGAGCCGCTCCTGTTCCTAGTAAATGGAACTAGGGCTTCCCATTTAACCCCAACAATGAGGTCCCAAAGCCTGCTATAAAATTCAGTTCACTATATTAGCAATAGTAATGTCAGATCCTATCAAATTCATACCAAAAAATGAAATAGCAGCACCTGATCATTTGAGACTGAACTTGAGATCACAGTTTAAATGCTGCCTTCTGCAATACTGGTTCAGAGATGCAAAAGGATTGCACGGTAGTTCCTCAGAATGAACTGCTTAGGGATAGTACAGATCAGAGCTTTGAGATCTATGGAGATTTTGTTTTAGTAGTGTCCTCATTGTACGCAGTGGAAATCTGGCTAGTTCAAGTACAGTTGGCATGAGGTTCTAGCTGGACAACAATTACTAAGGCTTTACGATTGACTTTTTATTTCTCCATCCTCATTGTTATTTGTTTCCTCTACCCCATTTGAATTTGTTTAATTTCCCACTCTTAACAATGCTTCTCATGTATCCAAGTGACAAGCCAAGACTGTGACCTGTTCTGGACTTCTCCGTATGCTTCATCTTGTCTTTCTTCACAACAAGTTTTTGCCATTCTCTCCTTTCTTCGAGGTACCTACTAAAATTTCAAAGACACTTAATTCAGTCTCTCCACAATCTCTCAATTCTTCCGTTGCCTCTGTGCTGTCAATCTGCTTGTCCAACATAGAGTCTTGGATGAGCTCCTATTTCCTCTAATTAAAATTTGGAAGACACCATCTTCAGCTGACACCACAAAATCTGTACACTTGACACTGATTTCTCTCCAGCCAGTATCTTGGGTTGAATTGGACTGTTCACAACCTTAGTCCCTTTCTGACCTCAAGCAGGGCGCCTGACCCCATATCCTCTCCATCATAAATTGCCTATTTCCACTTTTGTGGCATGGTCTGGCCCAGCTTTGGCCTAGCTCATTTGTTGCTGAAACTCTTATCTATGCCTTTGTCACCTTCAGACTTAACCATTTCAATGCCTTTCTGACAGCCTCCCACCTTCCACCCTCCATAAATTTTAGCTGATCCAAAACTCTGCTGCACTGAGTCCTATTTTACATTCAGTCCTGTTGTTGTTGGTCTGTATTATCTCCGGGTCTGATAATACCCCAGATTTAAAATTCTCATCCTCCTCTTTAAATCGCTATTTCTCACTATTTCTGTAGCCTCATCCATCCCTATATACCTCTCCTTCAAGGGCTCTTGGTTAACCTGACTCTTGTGCAACCCTCTCTTCCTGTTGCACCATCATTGATGACCAAGCCTTCAGCTGTCTTGGTCTCAGGTTCTGGATTCCCTCCCAAAATCTCAGCACCCCTCCATCTCTCTCACCTCTTTTAAGATTCTCCTTTAAATCCATTACTTTGAACAAACTTTTAGTCACCACTCCTAATAAATATTTTGGTTTAGCATCCATTTTTGTTTAACACCTCTTTGAAACACCATGGTATATTTCCGACGTTTGAGGTGCCATACAAATGCAAGTTGTTATAATATCACCTTTTTACTAAAGAATATTAACTTCTTCTTTGTAGATGGAACAGGGGTGGCTCATCTTGTCTCACACTATACAAAAGGTAATTTTTCATGCTATTGGTGTTTATTTACTGAGTTTAGAATGTCAGAAACCCTAGTACTTTGGGACTTTGCGTGTTCCTTGCTTCATTAGAAATGGAAGTGCAGATTTTATTGCATGGTCATAAATTTGACTATGTTCAACACTAAATCATAAATGGGTAATGTTAGTTTGATTTTGAATCCGTAGCTGTTCATTCAGCTTTCAAAATGTAAGGCTCAGTATACTTCTAAGCCACTTTCCTGAATGTCTTGAGCATACTACTAAAAAATATTTAAACTAAAGGGAATTTTAATTAAATCAAAATTCGTTGTAACTGATTTTTACAAGCTAAATTGGCAGTATTTATACTTTGAGGGCAAAAAAGCTTTTTTGTTATCAACTTTGGCTTTTCTCGTTAATACGTGACACACTTAAATTGGAAATTGGCCATTTTCATTAATCCCAGTAGGCATAACTGGTATTGCAAGCGCATGTCAACAATATGGATTTCTCCATTGACAGTTATTTTCAGTACATGTTGAAATGAAATATTGTAATTCTCTCAACAATTTTAACATAAGTAAAGATTGTATTCTCTGCACCAATTTTGAACATTTGGAGGTAGAAGGAGCTAATGCCATAGGTATGGCTCTTTTGACCATCAAAACCGTTAAACTGAATCCAGATAAGTATCTTATTCAATTTACAACATGATATTCAGAAGTGTATAAACAGTCACTTGGCAGTACAGAACTTAAAAATTGCTGAAAAGAGAAACATATTGCCAAAGCTTTTCATCTTGCACTTAGGACAATTGCTGGAATGTAAAATTTCAAGCGATCATAAGAGTTTATACTACTGGAGGAAAATGGTGCTGATTGGAAACGCAGGGACCCGTTCTTTGTGAACAAAAGGAAATATGTCCAAGCCGTTGGGCCTTTTTTGAATTACCTGGGAGCTTGGGGAGCCTATAGTTTCCCCAGTGCTTTCCATGGCAATGCCTTAGCCAATCAGAGTTTACTTACAAACCAATCAACACCCTTTTCTCCTCTGGTATAAATTGTTATGATCATTTGAAATTTGGCATTCTTGCATTCGTCCTGATGCATGCAAGATGAAAAGTTATGGCAGCATGTCTCTTTCCAGCAATATTCAAGTTTATAAACATTACATTTTTTTAAAAAACTAATTACAATGGTTATATTCCATGATAATATTTGTCCTTTCCCATTTCTAACCTGTTTCTGTCAGGCATGTGTGGATCCAATCAAGTATGCAGCTATTTCTGATTGGTTGAAAGGAGAAGTACTGGGAGAGAAGCTGGTCTTATTAACAGACAAGCTCTGTGCAATGGGAGTAACAAGTTCTTGGCCAAAAGATACTCACTCACATAGCTGGATGCTGCTTAGTCTAGCTCTATCTAAACATATCAATAATGGTGAGTACAGAAGCTTTCATACAGGAACCTTTCAGAGTGTCTCTTGTAATTACATATTACATTGAATATTCGGCCTAACCAATCCATGCTGGCATTATGGTAGAGCCTCCTTCTATCTTTCCTCATCTATATCTAGAGGGTAGTAACCCTCTAGCATCGTATGCTTGTCTAGCATCCCCTCAAATGCACCTGTAATGTTTGCTTCAACCATTCCTTGTAGCAAGTTTCACATTCTCGAAATCTAAATTTGATATAATGATGAGTTTAAAATAACAAAACAATTCTTCTGATGGAGGACTCCAGAACAGGTGGGCATAATCTTAAAATTAAATTTAGACTTTTCAGGAGTAAAACTGGGAAACACTTTTTTGCAAAGAGTGTTTTGGAAATATGGAACCTGCTTCCTCTAAAAGGTTGTGGAAGCTGTGTGGGTTGACAATTTAAAGTCTGAAATTGGTAGATTGTTGTAAAGGTAGCATAACAAGGGTATAAATCAAAGGGGTCTAAATGGAGTTGAGGTACTAATCAGCTATGATCGAATTGAATGGTGGAACATGCTTTAGGGACTGAATAAGCCACTACTCTGTTTCAAAGGACTCTTTCTTCCCAACTTCGCTAAAAATAGTGAAAGGAAAAATGCTGGATGGTATTCTTTATTTATTAGCTTTTGTTGGAAAGCTACTTTCTCCTAACACTGAGAAGCCTTAGTGTATTTTTTTAATTTGTTCACTGGAAGTGAGCATCGCTGGCTAGGCCAGTATTTATTGCCCATCCCTAATTGCCTTTGAGAAGATGGTGGTGAGCTGCCTTCTTGAACCGCTGCAACCCCTGTGGTGTAGGTACACCCACAGTGTTGTTTGGCAGGGAGCTCCAGGATTTTGACCCAGAGATAGTGAAGGAACGGCGATATATTTCCAAGTCAGGATGGTGAGTGGGTTGGATGGAACTCCCAGGTGGTTGTGTTCCCATGTATCAGCTGCTCTTGTCCTTCTAGATGGTAGTGATCGTGGGTTTGGAAGGTGCTGTCTAAGGAACCTTGATGAATTTCTGCAGTGCATCTTGTAGATGGTACACACTGCTGCCACTGTTCGTCAGTGGTGGAGGGAGTGAATGTTTGTGGTGGGGTGCCAATCAAGCACATTAAAACTAACTACCAGTTTATCTGAATTGAGAACCTAATCAGACACATTTTGCAATGATTTATTTAGTTTTGATTTCATATGAGAGCAGAAAAAAATGTTTTCCATTGTGATTTCTTTTTGCTAACGTTAATGTATGTGCATAAACAGAACACTCAGATTTCTTATACTCCCTAATGATGACGATGGTATTGGAGGTCATGGAAAGGTTAAATGAACCTGCTTATCATTAGATGCGAATTCCTCCTTCAATTTGGTCTACTGCATTCACTGTTCCCAAAGTGGTCTCCTCTACATTGGGGAGACCAAATGCAGACTGGGTGTCTGCTTTGCGGAACACCTTCGGTCTGTGCGCAAGCATGACCCAGACCTTCTTGTCGCTTGCCATTTTAACACATCATCCTGCTCTCAATGCCCACATGTCCATGTTTGACCTGCTGCAATGTTCTAGTGAAGCCCAACGCAAACTGGAGGAACAGCACCTCATCTTCCGACTAAACACTTTACAGCCTTAGGACCTAATATTGAGTTCAACAACTTCAGACCAAGAACTCTCTCTTCTATCTTCGCCCCTTTTTTAATCCCCTAGTTTTTTAAATGTAGTTTTATTTTTATCTACTTATTTTCATTTTTATTCTTTGTTTTATCCCCTTTTTTACCCCTTTTTCCATCCTTTTCCCCAAACCACTGCTCTCCCCCATCCTACCCTCAAAGGGCAATCTGTTACTTGTTCCATGTTGTTCTTTCACAGAGTGTTTACTCTTGTTCTGCAATTAACACTTTCTGCTTTCTTACCTTTATGCCACTATCAACACCTCCTTTAGACCTTCCCACTACCATTAACATTCCCTTTGTCTTTTTTTTCCATGACATCTTTGTCAGTCTCTCTTTAGTTCCCGCCTATTGCTGGCCTTATATCCAGCTTCACCTGCTCCACTCCCCCTTAAACAGTATAAATTTCATCACATTTCTAATTCTCTTTAGCTCTGAAGAAGGACCATGCAGACTCGAAACTTTAATCCTGTTTCTCTCTCCGCAGCTGCTGCCAGACCTACTGAGTTTTTCCAGCATTTTCTGTTTTTATTTTAGATGAGAATTCACGTTGTTCTTTAATACAATAATGATTTGTGTCTTAATTTGTTTCCAAAAATGGGTCCTGAAAGACAGTGAGGTACTTATTTTATCCACTAGATATGAATAAGGTACTTTTAAATTTGTTATTTTTATCACTCATGGATAATTTACATTGCTCTGTTTCTCATGTATGCAGTGTTAGCTTGTAAAATCCTAAACCCTTCCAAACATGTTGGCGAGTTTCTTTTCTTTTCCTTTCCCATCTTGAGACAGCAAGTCTTCACTTTTTCATCTTCCAAAGCACAAGCTTGCCTGAGTAAAGTTCTTTGCATTTTGTAATATAAACATGCAAGGTGAAATTTTTCTGCAGTACGATAACATTTCTAAGTTCTGCCTTTTTGATTTCATGGAGAGAAAAAAAAACCTGATATCACTTCTCTGTGCTGAAGTTTAATTTTGAAGAATAAAACTTTAGTTACAGCCTTTGAAACATGATTGAAAATGATTTTCATCTTTCCTCATGGTACATTCTAAAGTTTTAGTAAAAATGGGTATTGCTGTGCATTAAAGGAGCAAAATAAGTTTCTATCCACAATCGCCAATACTGAGAGTTCATGATCTGTTATGGCAAGGGCAAGCAGGGGCAAGGTGTTTTCTCCACTTAGGGGTGAGGGAAGGGATAAGTTTTGAAGGTGAGTCACCTTGGGATGCTCATGTGCCTTCTAACAGCCAGCTCAAAAGCATCATTGATAATAGCATGGAAATGGGTAGTCTGTCTGCTCATTTAGCTGAGTTTTGAAACAAAAACAAAAATACCTGGAAAAACTCAGCAGGTCTGACAGCATCTGCGGAGAGGAACACAGTTACAGTTTCGAGTCCGTATGACTCTTCAACAGAACTAAGGAAAAATTGAAAAGAGGTGAAATATAAGCTGGTTTAAGGAGGGGTGGAACAAGTAGAGCTGGATAGAGGTCCAGTGATAGGTGGAGATAACCAAAAGATGTCATAGACAAAAGGACAAAGAGGTGTTGAAGCTGGTGATATTATCTAAGGAATGTGATAATAAAGGTACAGATAGCCATAGTGGGGATGGGGTGGAGGGAAGGGATCAATAGGCTAAAAGGCAAAGATAAAACAACGGATGGGAATACATTTAAAATAATGGAAATAGGTGGGAAAAGAAAAATCTATATAAATTATTGGAAAAAAAGGGGGATCAGAAAGGGGGTGGGGATAATCTAAAATTGTTGAAATCAATATTCAGTCCAGGGGCTGTAAAGTGCCTAGTTGGAAGATGAGGTGCTGTTCCTCCAGTTTGCGTTGAGCTTCACTGGAACATTGCAGCA